>NW_022196910.1:11323287-11390892 GCF_008632895.1 Mastomys coucha | reverse complement strand
CTGTAGACCAGGCTGGCCTCGAACTCAGAGATCCACCCTCATCTGCCCCCCAAGTTGCTGGGATTAAAGGCGTGCACCGCCACCGCCTGGCCAATTATGAATTTCTTAAGAGTTAAGTTTATAAGGGCATTTCCTGCTAATGAGGTTGAAGTTTGTGTTGAAGTATGTTTGTGCACATATGGGTTGTTAACCCTTTTGCATGCAACAGAAAATCAGTCTTATATTGTCCTTAAGGAGAGCCATCTGTTCCACACCTTGGTGTGAACAGCCTACTGTTCCTACACTGGTCTTTAATGCCAGCTCTGTTCTATACTAGGGTTTCTTAAACTTTTCCCACTCGCAACCCCTCTTATCCCCCCAAAGTTTATGAAACCCAGGGAATGTAGGTCTATAAAACACATACAAAGAGTTACTGGCAATAAATGACAATGAAATTTACTTGAAATTAATTTTTATTATAGATTTTATTTTATCAATTATTAAAGACAAAAATAAAATTCCATATTAGTGAGATGCACGTGGCCTGTTTCCTTTAACATAAAGAATTAAATCTCCACTGAACATTTAATGCTACAGGAGCATCGTCAGTATTTTTCATAGTCGATTGACATTTTGATTTTTAATATCATCAGCACTGGGAACACTGTCACATAAATACACAGGATAAAATGGCAGGAGTGTATGTTCAGGACCACCACAGAAATTGCTGAAAATTCTGTCCTGCTCCCCAGCTAAAATTCATTTACCAGAATAGTTTTTTACTGCACTCAAGTCAATAACTCAAAGATAGATTTTTAAAGCCAAACATTCTAACAAACTGCAATCCAGAAAGTATACTGATTTGATATGCGCTAAGTGATTGCGGAAGGAACGTAGTTAAAGTCTTTCTTTGCCCTGAGGAAGCCATTCTGTTTCTATCAGAGCAGAGAACTGCATGTACTGTGATGCTGACCTGCAGTTCAGGACTTAGGACCACCCTGGCTAAGGTGAGGTGCTTGGGGCGGTGTTCCTTAGTATTTCATGGCATGGTGCCATGCACAATACTAAGTGTGCTGTCTAGTTGTTATGTCAACTTGACACAGACCACAGTCGTTCTGGGGAAAGGAACCTCAATTGAGAAAATGCCCCACCAGACTAGCCTGAGGGCAAGCTTGTGGTGCATTTTGATTGATTGATCGACTGTGGGTGAGTACGGACAGTGCCACCTCTGGATGCATGATCCTGAAAAGTATATGAAAGCGGGCTAAACAAGCTGTGAGGATCAGGCCATTGAGCAATCCCCCTTCGTGGCCTCTGCATCAGTTCCTGCCTCTGGCTTCCAGTTTTGTGCTCCTGCCCTGACTTCCTGGGTAATGGACCATACATTGTAAGCTGAAATATACCCTTTTCTCCCAGAGTTGTTTTTGGTCACTGTGTTTCATCATATCAGGGGGAAAGCAACTAAGACAGCACGTATCTTGTATGTTCAAGCTGCAGTGGAGTCATGGGCTTCGACCTGACTAGGGCGGTCAGAAATGTCTCTGTTTCATAGTACATTTGAGTTTTGAATTGATTTCTTGTTGTCTCATGATGTCTTGATGGCTCAGTAACATTTCACCATTCACTAGATTTTGGATACCTTTGTAGTCCTTGTGGGGGTCACAATGCCCAGTTTAAGAAGTTGGGTCTACATTCCATGGACAGACATATGCATATCTTTTCATAGGTTCTCTGGTTTTCCCCTGTCTAGTAGGGACAGTTACTCATAATTGCAGAAAGTACCATACAAGACAAGTCTAGGCTGCAGTGAGAGCCCATAGCAAGAGGGTTTAGCCAGGCTTTTTTTCTTTCCTTTACATCTTTCTTAGCTTGATTGTGAGCTAAAAAGACCTGTAGACCTGTTCTTTACATAGCCTGGCCACCATGCAGTCTCATTGAACTGGTGTTGAGATGGGTACCCACTGGCAAAAGAAAGCCTGATTCATCAAGCAGCCATAGACAGCCACTCTGCTCCAGGTGACTGTGTGAGAAACAAACACATGTATCACCTCATTTAGAATCTAGTATCCCAAATGGCAATTTAAGAAATCTCTAAATTGGAGAAGGGGCAATGAGGGAGGTTAGATGACTGTTTTGCATCTTATGCAAAGGATTTAAATTTGGACCACACGAAACTTATTTAACAGGCAGTAGCATAGTGTGGCCTCTTTACTCTTGCCTTCTAGGAGTCAGTAAAGTTGATAAATATATTGAGTCTGGAGATCTTAGGCCTGGGATAAGTTTAGTATGATCTTGACAAGCCAGAGCAACACCCAAGTTAGGTATCTGGAAGGTAGGAGGGAAGGGCTTGAAGGCTAACACCAGTGCACTGAGCGAGGGTTGAAATTACTCCAGGAAAATGCATTGTCTGGCATGTGTAATGTGCCTACACACATTCTTAGGACAGATCCAGCTGAGTTAGTTTTCATCCCCTGCTGGAGCAGTTCACTTTCTCTTTGGAGGAGTACCAGGTGAATTAGGTGGTGGTGGTGATGGTGGTGGTGGTGGTGGTGATGGTGGTGTGTGTATAGAATGTGTTTGTAAACCAGTGTCCTTAAAGGAAGAAAAGCACACTTGGTTAGTTGTATCAGAGGCACTAACCCTAACCCTGCACATTATACCAGAGTGGCTCCTTTTCAAAGATAAGTAACAGGATACCATGGTGATTATGACCATGAACTATTCAGGGAGTTTGCATACAAATAAGAGCCCAAGAAGATTCCCCAAAGGAGCACAGCATCCTACCCTCCAAACTCATCTCTATGTTATTTGTCCTTATTCTGGCTCTGACTTGAAAAACCAGATCCACACTTGGAGCTTAGAGAGGAGCCCTCCATAAGATCTCAAGGAAGCCAAAGAGGCAAAGATCGTATCTTCCCTACATTCTAAGCTTGAGCTCCTTTCAACATACGATGGCTCTAACTGATAACATTAACCTTTGTGGTGGTACAAAATATACCCATATACCCATTCTGTCCTCTACTTTCAGTGTAGTACTCAATCAACTGTATGGAATATTCAATGCCATATTATAAAGGCTTTGTGTTAGATGGTTTTCCCAACTGTAGCCTACCCTAAGTGCTCTCGATATGCCTGAGGCTAAGCTGTGGAGTCCAGAAGGTCAGGTATGTTACACACACCTCTGATACATGGTCTCTTTAATATACAATGAGTTTATATGGAGATAGTTATATCGTAAACTGAGGAGCATCTGCAATATTCTAGTGGCTACCTCTGTCCAGCACTGTTCCAAATGCTTTAGAATTCAGGCAAGTCCAACCTGAAGCCTGAGGGCCAGAACGATGGCCACAAATGCAGCCCAACACAGAATTGGTAACCTACCTAGCAGGCATTTTGTTTCTTTGTGTTTGGGTTTGGTTTTTTTGTTTTTTGTTTTTTGTTTTTGAGTCAAGGACTTATTACATATCCATTACCTCGAGCTCTCTATGTAGACCTGGCTGACCTTGAATTTACATGAATCCTCCTACCTCTGTCTCACACATACTGATATTGCAGGCCTGTTCCACCATGCCCAACCTCATTATAAGATTTTTGGGGGAGAATTTTAGGGTATTTTGATTATGGTTCTTGAGCATCAGTGTTGTAGATGACAATGTGTCACAATGACAAAAGGCTGGACACCCCTCTAGACTTGATAATTTATATACAGTCACCACTCAGGTGGACCTGTGGCTGGAGCTCCTGGGAGGAATGATGAACTATCCAGGATGCCTGGCCTCTCACTGAGACCCCTGCTTGGGAAGGTCTGCATGGGGGTCCAGGAAGCTCTGGTTTTAAGAAGGACTCCAAATAACTCCATCCACAGAGTTTGAGAAACCCTGAATTCTGATCTCCCTCCATCTCACCTAAGCTGCCACAATGAAATCTAACTGTGTGTTTGTGTGTGGCCAGTAGCTGGACCTCTCCAAGTCTGTCACCTGGAAATCATCACAGGATCTGCTTCCTGCCTTGTGTGGACATTCAGTCTGATGAGATGCTCGATTCTGGGTGACAGTGCATGCAAGTCAACATCACTTTTGTGACTGGTCACTCTTATGTACTTAGGGATGCACAGAGGATGCAGAGAGGCCTCCATATCCAGCCAAAGCACTGCCCATTTCCCAGTTCATTGCTGTGATATTTGCAGGCTAGGCCCCTCATGCTGGTTCTAACATGTAGAACTCGTGCCTTCTCTTCATGGAAGAGAATTGACAGAGAATTGGTGACTTCCTGCCTCGCAAGCAAACTGGTCTCCAAAGGCCTTAGACTCGTGAAGACGTATTAACTGAGCTTACAGTCTAAGAGGGCCGGTCTCTGCCTCTTGCCAGCATGTGCCAAACTAGCAACCACATCGATATTCAGATATTCACCTGCATAGCCATGCAATGCCAAATGTCTCTCCTGGCTGCATCCTGTATCCCATAGAAATTTGGGCTTTGTTTCTGAGCATGGAGACAAATGAGGTGGCACCTGTACCACGTTCCCCACTGGGATCCTTTTCATGTCTGGTCTCTTCTCTGCCTATTGTAGCAATGCAGTCTCAGAAAGCAAAGCAAAACCACATATACAAAAAGGCCAGACTGCTCAAGTGGCTGGCCAAAAAGGGAGCCAGGGGGAACCGGTTACATAAGCCTGGCAGCCGGGCTGTCTGTGAGCCCTATGACTTATTTAGCTGTCTGTCTTTTCGGGATGTCAGGCTCCATCCTTTCCAGCTGGCTCTCCACTTCAGTGATTACATTAATGCTTGGTAATAGTAGGAAACAGACACCTCTCCAGTCCTTAGCATCCCAAGTGGCCAGATGGGGATATTCAACACCAGGAATGCCTGGCTGGGCCCACCCAAGGCTTTGGCAATCTGCTGCCAAAAGGGGGCAGAAAATAATGGCAGGGTTCCTTTCGAACTCTCCCACAGAGCAAAATGTAGTCAGCCCCTTTAAAGGCCGGAGCTGGGTTTTGACCTGGTATGAAATGTTCTCTCTCTCTCTTTTTTTTCTCCTTTTTTAAAGGTGAAATGATGGTGCTGAGTGTCCTGGTGGCCCATGTCATTCTGACGCAGCACAGAGTCAGCTCTGGTGTTGGTCTCTACACAGGGGTTTTTCTCTCTTAGGAATCCTAGAGGCTGAGAACTGCTGCCTTCTGCAGAAAGGAACAACATAATAAGCAAATATGAAATAACAAAGCACAATAGGAATCAGTCTCTGAAGCCCAGAGTGCGTAATGGTCTTAGCCTTGGCCTCTCTGCTTTTTTACATGGTGGTAACAACCACTCCAGGGTCCTCGAGAACTCCTAGTTTCACTTTGCATTTCTCAATCTCCTGCCCACCCAGAACTGGTCCCCTAAAGGCTTCTGCCATTGGGTGCATAGCTTAGTGGTTAGCAATAGAGGTCAGGAGCACTTGCTTACCCACCATATTCAAACACCTGGGTTCTTTTCCTAGCACCAGTAATGAGAGAGAACAGAGACAGGTAGACTGGGGTTGGAGGAGACCCTGGAGCCCATGAACATTACTGCTGATGGCACTGCCTCACATGTGGCTAAGCATGGGAGAGAAGAAAGCAGGTTTGAATCCCAGCCTCGCTACCTGCTGGGTATGGATGTCGTTGTAAGCCTTGGCCTCAAAATGGCAACTTCTGATGGTGTGAATAGCATTTAGCACAGGACATGTAATGTCACATATGTAAGCACTGTCCTGCCTAGGAAGTAGACCTATTAGCTTGCAGTTAGGGGTTTAGTGAAACAAGACCTGTCACATATCCCTGAGCCTGACACAGCACAAGCAGAATAGACATGGAGGTTGCACCAGGCTTTTTCAATTTCCAGAATCTACAGGAAGCTCAGATGGTTGGGGAACTACTTCTCTGTTAGTTGACCACTACACCACCCTGTCCCCCAACAAACCTTGGTTTGCTCATCTCTCAGATAGCCTGCAGGTCCTTACAAGTGACCCTAGAGTAGAGAGAAAGAAATGAGATTATGTCTGCAGGATGGTCACCTTCTGTGGCCATGTTACAAATGTCATTCACCTTGACTTGGAAAAACTGTCCATCAATGGAACGATCTCTTGCTTGAAAAGAGGCTAGCTTCCTGGGGCACTGACTTCATGGTCACAGGACACACTGTGGCCTGGCTCAGCTGCCATATTCAGATCCCAGAGGCAACGTGCACACATTCTAAAGTGCTGCATTTTTACGAGGGAACATCAGTGGGGCAGCGAAGGATCCCCTTTTCCTGCCTTCCATCCAAATCAAAACCCAAAAACAGCAGGATGGGGTCTAGCACCCTGTATTGTCAGCACTCAGGAGGCTAAGGCAGGAGCTGCAGGGGTTCAAGGCCAGTCAGAGCTACACAGCAAGATCCTGTTTCAAACAGACAAAGTAGTCAAGAGCATCATCAAAGGGGGCCTGGTGAGATGCCTAGAAATCTTTGTCATCTAGGCAGAAAGCAAAGTTATTGGCAACCAGATTTTATTCCGATGATCTGTGTCCTGTCAACTGGAAAGGGCCTGTTTCCACAGTGAAGGCTTTCCATAGTCTCTTGAGCAGGGGGAGAGGAACCGATGACAATGGCAGTTTGGGGGACCGTGAAGATGTGATATGTTAAGGCAGATGGCTGTGCAGTTCCTCTTGCTCTCTGGAGCCCCACCCTGTCACTGTGTTCTGTTTCTTTAAAATTCAGGGTAGACAGATCTGCTCAGGATGCCTTGGAAAACAGTCTCCACCCCCACCCCTACGCCTCACACAGCACCCCGAAAGATGGAGTATTTTATTAATCAGTTGCCGGATTTGATTCTCTGGGGGCCTCCTCGGGCTTCCAGGAATGATGCCTACCTAGTTTTTCTGCCGGCGTGGAGAACACTGATTAATGGTGCAGGGATGCTCTGGCACGACGGGCACTTCTTCACTGCCAGGGTGTCCTAATGGAGGGTGAAGCCTTTCTCTGGCTGGGGTGGCCTGCAGGACTCTCTGTCTTCACATCCCAGTGGCCGTGACATCCTGAGTACCAGCTGGGCACTGCCAGGTGCTGCTTACAGGTTCAGAAGCCATGGGGAAGCCACTACTCAATTGTTCATTTCTCTGCTGGGCATAATCTCATCGCAGAAGATGTCAGGAAGCTCCCTGGGGCTTCTGAAAAGCATTGAGACATAAGAGGTTCAGGTCAGCTGAGAACCAATGCACTTAGCTACCAATCTAGAGGGAACTTCCTGCTCCCCCAAGCACCCCATTTCCCATCGTGTCATTCTTTAGTGAGTTCCCTATTTAAGAGACTCAGTCCCACCGCCCCAGGCCTCTGAGTCTGGTTGGCCGGCATTCCCAGCTGTCATCATGTTTCGGAGCTGAGCTCAGAGCACACACTGGCCCTGGCCAGCCTAAGATTCCACCCAATGCCCCCTTCTCTTGTTCTGTGCTCTCAGTACTATTCCCACGGCATACCATGCACAGATCAGACTCAGGATTTATCGGAGACCAAAGTGGGCAGGAAATACAGTCCCTCCCAGAAGGGAAATGTCAGAAATAAAAGGACAGAAAAAAATACACACATAAATCATGTCATCTTAGTCTCTGGTGGCCTTACTAGTAGAAAATCTAAATTCTCCCAGCTCTGTCCTGCTCTGCCCCCAGAACCAAGCCCTTCCCAGTTATTCCTACTGTGTTTTGGGCTCTAGGGTCCTTTGGTTCTGTGCTTTGAGTCCCGATTCTGCTCCACCAGCCTAGCAGCTAGACTTTGGGCAAGCCTTCCATGCTTATTTCCTCTTCCTCTCCTCCTCCTCCTCCTTCTCCTCCTCTTCCTCCTTCTCTTCCTCCTCCTCCTCCTCCTCCTCCTCCTCCTCCTCCTCCTTCTTCTCTTTTCTTTTCTTTTTTTTTGTTTGTTTTTCAAGACAGGGTTTCTCTGTGTATCCCTGGCTGTCATGGAACTCACTCTGTAGATCAGGCTGGCCTCGAACTCAGAAATCCACCTGCCTCTGCTTCCCAAGTGCTGGGATTTAAGGTGTGTGCCACCACTGCCCGGCTTTGCCTCATCTTAGGATAATATTTCCTCCACATGGGACTGCCCTCAGGACTCAGAGTTAATGCACACTAGTTCCTACCTAAACTTATTAAAATTAGTGTCTGTGTCTCACTTTGCCAGTCTGTGACACGCCGAAGTCAGAAGCCACTTGATTACCTTAGACAGGCAGCCTTGTGTAGAACATTTCACACTAAGCTTAGCAAGCATTATGAATGTATTTTCCCTCATCCATGTTTGTTAGCTGTTGCTGCATAACAAAGAGTCCCAAAACTCACTGGCTTAAAATAACCCTGCCTATAATTGCGACAGACTCAGGGGCTGGTGAAGTGACAGAGGTATTTTTGGGGGTGCCATAGACTCAGCATGGCTTAGTTTTTAGGGAGTCTTGACCTTAGCTTTTTCACAACCCATGTTTATTTGGGAACTCATGGGGACAGCAGCTGTGAGGGGACTCACTTTTGGGGGTGCAGAACCAGAACAGGCAAGATCTGCAAAGGAATAGACTGGGCCAGCCTTCCTGCCTCCCTTGGGCACATTCCAAGTGATAAAGAGGCAGAAGAAGAGTTCCCCTTTAATGGAGGGAACTGTCAAGTCTCATGGCCAGGGGTGTGAAGGAGTGGGAGGTGTTCTATCAGGCTTTCACTCAAAGACATCCCTACATGTCCAGCTACACTGCTGGAGAAGGGTCCAGCCACTACTCGAGTTTTTGCTTTCTATCACTCGTTCAGCACCGAGATTTCCTGGGACATAGTGTGTCCTCCCCCAGGTCACTGTACAGAAATGGAGAGTGGATTTAAGAAGGGTGGGGTGAAATGCCCTGGAAAGCACCCTACTCCCACCTCCGTGTCAAACCTTTTCCTTCCCTATGAGATAAATAAAACTGTCAGCTGGGGCAAGCTGACCAAATAGGATGAACTGTGTCTTGCTGTGCATTGTGTTCTCCACAATAAAACCAGAGTGGATGCTAAAACTGGTAATGCTTTGTGAGGAGCCAGGCCGGTTCCTGGTGGCAGAGCTCCTGTGAACAAGGTAATTTAACTGCTGGGAACAGAGAGGAGGAAAATGCAAAGTGGTAATTTGGAAAGCATACATCAGGTGCATTTGAAAAAAATGGATATTGTTGGTTATTTTGCTTTTTATTAAAGCCCAGAGCCCCGAGGACTCTTGTCACATCCTTGGTGAGTTCATTCAAGGAAGAGCGTTGACATTTCTAATTTGCAAATTTAAATATTGTCAAGAAATGGTTTAAGTGCTCAGCATGGCTGGGGAGTTTTATGACTACAGGTGACAAGGGATGGTTCATCTCTGGGGAGACAGTGGGGGAGGGGGAGGAGAGTGCAGAGAGATTCAGGGAGATGGGAATGGCTGCCATTTATAGAGCACTTTCTGTCTCTGTTCTGAGTGCCTTTCACATGGATTTTATTTTATGTGACATTAATCCCACAATTTCCATTTTATAGATGAAGACAGGAAGTTAGGGAGCTTGCCCAGGGTCATTTAACTATTCCAGAGCAAAGCAGACATTGGAAGCCAGCACTGACTTTATGTCACCCACCTGCTTCCCAGCCCTGTGCTCTGGGGAATGCGAACCTCAGGAGTAGGCACATTGGGCTTCAAGTCCAAGCTCAACTGGCTGCAGTGGATCCTGACCTTCCATTTGTTCATAGCTGAACTAATGGTAACTATACAGTGTGCCAAGCCCTGGGCTGGCTACTAAGTGTACAACGAGAGTAAAGCCCAAGTCCCTACTCTTTAGGAGTTTATAAGCATCCATCCTAAAGCATAGAGCTGCTGGGAAGGGACATAATGTCCAAAGGACACATAGCCAGGGAGACCAGGAGTCTGGGAAGGCCTCTTCAACGAGGGACTTGAGAGGACTTCTCCTAGAGTAAAAATTGACTAGGCTATGGAGTTCCCTTCCTCCCTGGTCCCCTATGGCGTTCTCTTTGTCTACATCTCCCTCCCTTTCTCCTCTCTCTTCCCTTCCTCCCCTTTCACACATGTTTTGGTAACATTTATTCTACTCTCTGAAACTCTCATACCTGGAATCCAGCTGCCATGTTGTGAGAAAGCCTGAGACCAGCAGGCCTGTGTGGATGTTGCCAACAACTTGGGATATGAAGGGTAGGAAAAAGAACCCACAAAGTATCTAAGACTGGCTACGTGATCCCTCTTTAGTCTTGTTCATTCTGGCTGTTTGAGAAACTGGGAGCACATCCTCTGATAGCCTATGGCCCTATGATTCACCTTGAGCAGGCAGTGTCTGCCCCTACTTCAGAGATGCTCGGGCCCAGAACCAGCCAACTCATCCTGAGAGAGGAGTGATCATTTGAGCCTTGGAGGTTCTGTACAAGTGACAATGTTTCTGGAATGCCTTCTACTATGCACTGCTATTGTAAACAACAGACATGTATCAGACTCTTTGGGTTAGCCAGGAATCGGGCTGAAGCTCTGTAAGTAGTCCTTTTTTTTTTTTTATTCTTGTAATGGTAGAAAAGCTGAATTCAGGAATTCAGCTTGGAATTCAGGGAACTTGCCCAAGACCTTTACCATGCCTGTTGGATGTTATCCATCCAAGAAGGACACATCAGTCTTGCAAGGTTGAAGGGACTAATGAAGGGGATTAGATGTGTCTACTGTCACAAAGTCACACTGACAAGGGGCCACAGAGATGTGGGAGATTTGAGTGGGATCTTCACAGCTCGTTCCTTGAGCACCTAGTCAGACCAAACGCTTGATACTTACCCAGTGCTCTGCTCTCCCATCGTGGCCTTCTTGACTGGGGCAACAGTGTGGGGTGAGGCAGTGGGACAGTCAGAAACCTCCAGCTAAGAAAGTTCTGAATTGAGGGATTTTACCCTCAGTTTAGGTGCACCCCACTTTTCACTCTCCCTGTCTAATGCCCCAAGTTTTGTTAATACATGCTCCTCTAATTCAGAGGATCATCCAAGTCACCTGGAGGACCTGTCAAAATTTACCACAGATTCAAGTCCCTGAACAATTGCAAGACATGGTGCAGTTTGTAAACTGCTTTGGTCTGATGTTCCCCAAGGTGTGTTCCACAAATCAGTAGCTCTGTGGGAGGCTGGATAGGTGTTATATAAGACTCTAAGACGAGTGAGCCAGAAGGAGCTGGATGCTGGTGGTTTCGAGCAGTGATTTCCATGTGTTTAGGCTCCTCAAGGAATCTTTGACAGCTTTTCTATTAGGCAAAACTCTTGTGTCCTTCTCAAGAGCAAGGCTCAGACATAATTAGTCTGAAAAGATCCCAAAGAGCTGCCAGGGGTGGCCCAGTTGCCAGTCACTGGGTTAGAATGGCCTTTTTCAGTTATACCACTTCTCAGGGCCTTCAGCACCCAGTATACAGTATAGATCTCTAAAAGGAGAAATAAAGAGGTAGTTTTCCTATCTCGAGCATCAGAGATCCAGGAGAGAAAAGAAGGCATGGGCAGAGAAGGACAGGCATGCCAGCTGTGAGTAAAGTGTGTCTTGGTGAGAGGAGACCAGGGTAGGCAGGGTGAAAGTTACAAGTGGGCAGAATTCTGGACTCAAAAGAGCATGAACGTTTTTTCACATCGGGTCTAAGATTTGTGAATTGGAGCTTACCTTGTCTTTCTGATACTTTCTAGGCTAAGTAGCCTTTTGCAGTAAAATCAATGTCATATTGTATGAGGGTCACATGAAATGAAGATGTAGCTTCTGTCCTTCTGCTTAAAGCCCTATGGAGGCTCATTGCCCCATCCCCAACTCTAACGCAAAGCCTGGTAAGAGACTCCTGAACTTTTATAAGTACCCCCAGCCCCAGCCCCTTTGTGTCCAGTGTCCTTAGATGCGAATTCATTTGGAAATTAGAGACATTCTAGTAGCAGTAGCACAGTAGAAGTGCATTCTTGTCTTTTGAGGTTCAAAAGGAGGTACTATGCAAGACTTTGCATTAGCATGACAAAATGCCCTCCATAAATGAGCTCCGTGAGTAGGGGGAGAGGGATTTTGGCCCATAGGTGTATGGTTCAGTCCGCACTACTTGTCTCTGTTGCTTCTGGGCCCATGGCAAGGTGGAGCATCATGGCAGCAGGAGCATGCGGCAGAGGCTGCTCACACCATGGCAGGCAGGGAGCAGGAGCATGTGGCAGAGGCTGCTCACACCATGGCAGGCAGGGAGCAGGAGCATGCGGCAGAGGCTGCTCACACCATGGCAGGCAGGAAGCAGGAGCATGCGGCAGAGGCTGCTCACACCATGGCAGGCAGGGAGCAGGAAGGAAGAGAATGTCCATAGAGGCCAGGGCAAGACATTGACCTGAGGATATGTATATATCCAGTGGCCTACTTACCTTACAGACCCTACCTCCTCTACTATTCATTTTTCCTCTACAACACTACTATATTGTGAACTTGCCAAGGAATAAGCTATTTATTAGGTCACATGCCCCAGGACCCATTGGCTTACCTAGAGCCCACATGTTGGCAACCAAGCTTCACGTGCTAGCCTGTGGGGAACATGTCATATGCATAACCAATGCAGCTGACAGTTTTCCTGTAGCCCCACTTAATCTGCATATGCACCCGGTTTAAAGCCACTGCAGGATTTGGCCCCAGTCTCTCTCCATCACTATTATCTTTCCCCATGTTATGGGCACACATGACACTCCAGTCACATGGTTCCTCTCTGACCTATCAGGCTGACTCAGCCCTGCTATCTTGGTTGTTTCTTGTCCTCTACCTACCTTTGGGCAAGGGAGGCTTCTTCTTTTTTTTTTTTTTTTTTTTTTTTGGTTTTTCGAGATAGGGTTTCTCTGTATAGCCCTGGCTGTCTTGGAACTCACTCTGTAGATAAGGCTGGTCTGGAACTCAGAAATTCGCCTGCCTCTGCCTCCCAAGTGCTAGGATTAAAGATATGAGCCACCACTGCCCGGCATCTCTCAAGTCTTATTTTCAATGCTCCCTCCTCAGGGAGGCCTTCTGTGTCCACTTCCACTAAAGCCACACTTGATCTCTCTTTGGGTCCTTTTGAATTCTCTGCATAGCCCTTCCCACTGTCTTGATCCCAGTGGGGATTGTTCTTGCTTGTTTATCTATAGCCTTCCTCCTCCAGCAGTGGGAAGGGTGTCACCACAGCAGAAAAGGCTCTGTGACTGTGTCTAATGATCGCACAGGCCAAGACTCAGCTGGAACTTGAGCCAAGAACACTCATCTAGGCCGAACTGTCAGTCAACAATGATGCCAAGCTTTATACCCTCCTCTTTTGTGGCCGCAGATTGAGGTTCCTTGCATCATGCCAGGCTATCCCTCGTCCTTGAGAGGCTGGCGACAGCTCTTTGAGACTCTGGTGGTTTAGACCTGAGGTCTGCTGTGGTGTCCGCTCACTCTGGAATGTGAAGGAGAGAAGACTGGCATTTTCTGCTCTGTTTCACAGCCAGCCAATAATGGGAGTCTGGATAAATTCCAAACTCTAAAAGAATTCAGGCAGGCCCCACTGAAAATTGGAAAAGTCTGTGGTTAGAAATTCATAGTAGGTGCATGCAGCCTACAGAAATACTTGCCTGGGTGGCATAATAAAGTCCAGAATGTTAGGATGGGCTCCAGGGCCACTGCACCGGTGCAGGGGGATGCCCTTTCAGCTTCCTATCTATTGTGTATATGGTATCAGAGTGTGATAGCAGGACCTGATTCCCAGGACTGGAAACATTCATCTCACAGAGAGCTTGCCTAGTAAACATGAAGCCCTGGGTTCGATCCCAGTGACCCATAAACTGGACATAGTGGTGCATATCTGGAATCCCACCATTCCAGAAGTGGTGGGAGGAAGATCAGAAGTTCAAAGTCACCCCTAGGCTACATAGAATGAGTCTAGGCTGGACTACATACATAAATAAATACCCAATATACCCCCAAATAATCAATATAGGGAGGTACCAACCTCTGCTTCCTCCCTTCTTTCTACTGAGTATCTGTCAGGAGCTGGACTCAGACTGTTTCTGTGGGCAGGTTCTGGACATCGAGCTATCTGGGCTCTTCCTTTGCTTCTCTAGCACAGGAGACATCAGAAAAGAGCAAGAGCGCTTAAGGTCCTGTAACCCTATGAGGAACAGTGGTTCTGATCTGCAGGAGCTTCCTTAGCGGGTTGTGTTTTGACGCCATCATCTGGCCCTGACTCGTCTTACCCTTACCCATAGCTACTCACCTGCCGGTGACCTGGATGTAGCTATTTGCCTGGCCCAGGCAGGTAGGTGTTCCTTTCTTCCTTGTTCTCACCCACAGCTTCTCTGAGCAAGGCTTGCTGTCTCCTGCTGCCCTTTCTGCTGAGCTCAGGACTCCTAATGGTGAAGCAACTTGAGCATTAAGAGTGCCTATGTTCACATTCGAAAGCAAAGAAATTAGCAATTGATTTTTTTTCTCCCTGCCAGGGTCTCCCTCTTCCCCCACCCTGTCACCAAAGTGACATCGCTGTAATTGTGCTGCAAGGAGGTTTCCTCGTGCACACCTGCATGCGTGCGTGCACCCACTGAGCCAAACCTGAGTCCACAGCTAAGAGTCCAGCCTTGGAGTTAAAACAGAACCACCTTCACCACCAACTGACCTTGAAACCTGTCTTAGTGTCCCAGGCCTACTATAACAAAATGCCACAAACTGGGAAGGTTAAAAAAAAAGGGGGGGGGTTGATCTGGAAGTGTTAGTCTCCCTTTCAACAGCACTCCTGGGTGTTAAGAGGGAAGCCTGTGATGTGTGTGCCTGGCAGGTATCAAAACACACTTTCCGTATAGCTCTGGCCCATGGCCCCATCTGTAGAGACAGTTCTAGAAGTTCCTCAGCTCATCTCAAGACACCTTGCCCAGGATGGTGAGGGCAGAGGAAGTGAGTATCTGCTTGTTGGAAGTCATCCCAGGCCAGCTTCCTTTCTGTGTTGGGCCTATTCAACCCACTGATCCCTCTCAGAAGTGAAATTGACAGATACACTCCCTAGACCCTGAACAGAAGGGGCGTGTTGACAATAGAGCTGTAGCAGCTGAGAGCAGTGGCCTGTGGGAGCCTAGAAACCAGGCAGCAAGAAGAGAGTTGGCTGGATGCAAAGCTGGCAGAAGCACCTGTCCCCAATCTGAAGTCCCCTCCTGTGACCCTGGACCGCACTAGCCACTCCTCCAAGGCTTGAATATGCAGACAGAGATTGATGGCATTGATTTGAAATGGACAGCTGTTTCCCAACCTTCTAAATAAAAGTAGGGCTGCTTTAAAAATCCTTCCCAGAATCCCCTTTTGTGAGGCTCAGATGCCTGTGAGAGAACAACAGCCTCCCTAGGAGAGGCTCCCAGCCTCTGTGCTTGCCCAGGTAACAGATGGCCCGATAATTTGATGCAATTAAAAGGAGCAGGTTGCTGGAATTTAATTAAGAAACAAAAACACTTTGAGGACACTTGCATTCAGGCAGGGAACTGAGGACTGGGCGAGCTGTATCACCAAGGTGCACAGACCTAGCAGGACATGGGGAGCACTGATGTAGAATGTGGCCCGTGGGAAGCACGGATGTAGAATGTGGTCCGTATGGCCATGTGCAGTGGCCCTTAAGGGTGGGTGAAATGTGTTCTCAGACCTCCTCTCTTGCCTCTACTCCCCCACCCCCCCAGGCACTCACCTGTTTATTCCCATTCAAGATTCATCCATACTGGTTGAGACACTGAGAATGAAATCCAGACTCTCTCTTAGCCCTTAGGAGGCTGTCTGTCTATCATCTGGCCTGCCCACCTCTGTAGGCCTCTCAAGCATCAAGCTTCTTTGGCTTTCTTTTGTGCTTCAGTTTCTCCAATACATGAATGGTCTCAGGACCTTCACATTTGATGCTTGGGCCACTTGGATGGCTCTTTCCTGATACTCCCATGATGCTCCTGTTCTCTTCATCCAGTGCTGAATGGATCTGTCTTGACTTCTCTCCTATGACATTGAAACACTGTGATGTCTCACCCCATGGTGTGGTGGTTAGTGTTGAGTTGGTGGATAGGTGAGAAATATGTATGTTAGGTGTAGACCACTGCTCCAAAAATGTCATTTATTGTCACTCTCACTCTGACAGCTAGTTTGATGCTGGATTTGCTAACCCATACTTGAGACTTCAGAGAAAGCTTTCTTGGGTGCTTCCTATGAGAAGAAATTAGAGTTGATGAGGAGAGGGTATTGTTCCTGGAGACGGGACAGCACAAGCAAATGAAAGGGTCCCGTATTGTGAGCTGGGAAGTGTAGATGGGGTGGTGCTAATAAAGTGTAATGTTGGGGGGTATGGATAGAAATTAGGGATCCATAAAGCCCACAGGGCTCAGGTAGGAGGTAGTGATGGAGAGTGTCTCAGCAGGGCCATCGTGATCAGATCTTCATGTTGGAAAGACTGCTTGATACAATTTTTCCTATATGAAGAAGAATAAAGCCAAAGTGAACAGTTCTGCCATTGTAACTGTGCTTGAGGGGACCCCAGTTTGCAAATGTAGTATGTCTTAGGTGATATGTCTTTCCACAGCTAGCCACATCACCCCTCCCATACTTTTTCTCTCCTCTTGGTGCCTCTGTCTATGAACAGGTCTCCTAGAAGGACCCTGACTTCCTTCCTGGATTCTAACTACGCCTGTCACTGTCATTATCTGGCTTACAGGGCTCCCTTCAGAAGCTGTGTGTAGCCTGGAGATAAAAAGACTCTCTAGATATTGGTTTTGCATATGCTAAGGCCACCACCTACCATGCTACTGCCTCTCTCCTGCCTTCTTTGTAAGCCTCTCTAAGGGACCCCCATTGATCCAAGCAGTTCAATTTCCCATCTGAATGTTTCTCCTCTCTTCCATGGCTTCAACGCTGTTGGGAAAGAGAATCCAGTTCCAGAGCCCTGGTCCTCGGGTGAAGTTTGCTGAGACTGTCATCTAAGGCTTATTCTGAACTTATTCCCACCACACACACACACAGCTCTCAATGAGTGTGCCAAAATAGGTTTTGCCTCCAGGGTGTAGGATAAGAAGCCTCAACGTCCTATGGAGAGGCGTTTTAATTAGCTTCACCCATGGATCGATTTTCCTTTCTGTTTTAACTTCCTACCTCAATGGTTTTCAAGAAATTTGCCAGTGTGATAAAACTGCATGGAATTAAATAAAAAGAGAGGTCTGAAGCTAATTCGGGGTTGGAAGGGCTTCCCTTTCAACACTCAAAGCACAAAGACCTCTCTGCTTGTGACAGCAGGCCTAGGCAGCACATGTTGACCAGTTGATCAATGCTAGAAGGGAGGAAGGCTTCCTGGGAGCCTCTTTAATGAAGAGAAAAAGAATCTGCTTTGGCTTTATTAGCATTTAAAGCAAAGATAAGAAGCCTGCACAGCTCTTTTGCTAAGAGAAAATGCTTGGAAGTGGGGGACACCATGAATTTGCATTCCCAGTACCAATGCACGCACAAGGCTAAGCCTCTCCCCTTTGGATTGGAGCATGATACTATTTTTGTAGACTGCACCCCCAACATATGAAACTGAAGCCAACTAACTTGATTGAAGCAAAGAAGTAACCCAAAAGGCCTCCCCCATTCCCTGACTCAGGCTACAGAGATCTATAGAGACTGTGCATCTCATCTAGACTTTGTATGACGGAGGTGGGAAAAAACAGAGGGGCCATCATGGAGGCTGCTGCATTTAAGACCACTCATTCATACTTAACACCTACTCAAACTCTCAGAAAAAAATATTTATAGAACCCCTGTGGAGTGACAAATGCTGTTCTATCTAGGCTGTAGCATTGAGCAAGAGATAATGTTCTACATGGGACAGTCAAGAAAGAGCCTGGAGGAAAATTTTGAGCAGAGGGATCCAGAGAAGTATCGGGGAAAGACTCCGGGTTGAAGAAGGTTAGGTACAAAGGGCTTAAAGTGAGCATGCCCATGCCATCAGGGAGGTAAAAAGGAGGCCAGCATAGGCGAGCACAGTGAGCTAGGAGCAGGGAGATAGGTGCAGGGCTTGGTAAGCATGGCCACACAGCTGAGATAAGGCCCCATTGACTGCCATAGTCCTCTGCAGTCTTATGCAAGGTGGGATTGAAACCATTGAATGGTTCTGGGCAGCAGAGTGACATGGTCTGAAAGACTCTTTAGAAAGATCGTTCATGGGCCAGGCTGATGGCCCAGCAAGTACAAAAGCATACAAGCAGTACAAACCCAACATCCTGAGTTCAACCTCAGGAACCCAGGTAAAAAGCCAGATACATCTGAGGCATTGCTGTAATCCTAGCTCTTGGTAGGAGGCAGAGACAGGAGAATCATCAGGTAGCAGGACAAGTACTGCACTGGGTCCAGTTAGGAATGTTTCGCTTATAAAAGGAGAAAGTCAACTCAAATTGGCTCCCATAGCCATAGGTTTCCTCTATAAATTGTCCCAGGGTCATACCATAGGTTACTGTCTTTCCTCATGGTCACAGATCCTCAACCCTCACCCCTATCCTTAAGTTCTAGTCTTCCACGAATAGCAATGACAAAAACAGAGTATTTCAGCTTTGGTAGTTTAAGCAATTAAGCTGATGACCCATCTACCAAAATCATTTGCACACCAGCCCTTAACTGCCCATTTCTGACTCAGTCA
This sequence comes from Mastomys coucha, assembly GCF_008632895.1. Taxonomy (NCBI): domain Eukaryota; kingdom Metazoa; phylum Chordata; class Mammalia; order Rodentia; family Muridae; genus Mastomys; species Mastomys coucha. The sequence goes on along the minus strand of NW_022196910.1, from coordinate 11,372,281 downwards.
CTCTGCCCAAGGAAACCCACGGAAGATGGGGATTGACCAAGTCTTGCCATCTCACCGATCATCTGGAACTTGGGTGGTGGCACAGAAGATCTTTCCCCACACCCAGATTGTGCATTTCTAGAAGTGAGGAAAAATGGATATTGTGCAAGCAAAAATAACCGACTTCTACTACTCAGGCATAATGAGAATATTCTTCTCATAATGAATGAGGATCCTGCCTGCTCATTTTTCTGTGTCATGGAGTGTGCCTTCCCAGAGACATTGAAAAGAGGCCTCACAGCCATGAGAACTGTGGCTTGTTTGGTACTGCTTCTCGAAGCTTCCCCCATACATTGTCCAACCACAAAACACAATACCACCAAAGACCAGGGAAAGAACTTGAACCTGAATAGCCAAGAGTCATGCGTTTCTCAGCTACCTGACAAGGCCAGAGAAAGCAGAAAGAAAGACAATATCCTCCCATTCAGCCTTTGTATGGGAAGAATAAAGATTCATAATAGCTTTGGGGAGGGTTGGGGTTGGGGAATGACCAGAGAGAGACTGGCTGTGACAAGAGCAGTGACATTGTATAAAGTCAGAATTTGGAGCCAGCAATGCCTAATGGTCACGGACATCAGGTTTTGTATTTAAGAGAGAGCTGCCTCTCTGTGAATTATTTAGACAAACATTCAGGGACAATGTACTATACTTCAAGGCCATTCCTTGGCAGCTCTGTCAGCTTGGCCTTGTGAATGCAACCTGGGTTCATCAGCAGAGCATTCTGAGAGGATGACTGGCTGGCTTCCTTAAAATAACAACTCTGGCTTGCCTCTCCCCCTGTTAAATGACATCTCTCACCTCCCGGGGTTGTTTGCTTTGGATAATTTCATTCTTGCCTGGGTTTTGTTGGCCTCTGGGGTGGATTTATTCTTACCAGTGAAGAAGGTCCCCAAAGCCTCAAATTTACCCGTGAAATTGTTAACTTTCATCTTTCTCCCCACAATGGTACTGTAAGCCCAATCACGTGATCTGAGAGGAATCAGCTAATGCCATTACCTTGAGATGCTGAAGCAGGCTCTGAAGTGGCATAAAGATAGATACGTAGTCAGCCTCTATGCCCTGGGGACGTCTCCCTGGTTACCTTATCTGTGGCTGCTTCATCCTCAGGACTCTGAGGGTTCAGTTGCATCCTCAGTGGGGCTTCAGGAATTTTAAGTGTTTACTTGGAGAACAGTATTCTCCAGCCTCTTTCTTTTCTCTCCCCACCCACTGCCCTTGATAAGGGTGTGGCAGGAATGGCTGCTATGCTACGGGCCATATTTCTTCTCCTTGAGGGGAAGGACCAAATGGATTTAGAGATGGGAGCAGTAGCTTAAAAAGCGGCCGGCCACCTTCCTGAAGAGTGGTGGGGCTTAGGATCAGCATGGGGTGAAGCTGCCACCAGCAACTTCACTTCTGAGTAGCAGACTTTACTCCCTGAGTCTCCATCATCCTGACTATAGAATAGAAACCCAGGACACATCAAGAGGGCAGGTATCAGCAACGGAAGCTTCCTGGATCCACTGGAAAGACCCTCGGAACCCCAAAACTTAACCACCACCACCCATGTCAGAACACCTCTCCACACCTCACTGCTTCCTACCCCTCCAGATCTCTCCAGGGCTCAGTAGAGACTCTTGCATCTCTGTCTCCTTCAATTCCAAGGAGGGTAAGCCACATCTGTCAGGTTTGCCTGCTTAATATTGCTGTGGCTGGTCTCCTGTGTTACCTTAGTTCCTGCCTTTTTTGGGACCAGCACCTCTTGGTAGTTGCCTAACAAGCTTCTTTGCTTCAGTCCACACCGTAGCCAGAGCATCATTTCTAAAATGAATGACTATCTATTGCCTTCCATGGCTCCTGTTTATCTTGGCAAAATCCCAGCCCTCAAACCTGCCTGCCTTCCAAGGTTTGTCTGTGAATACTCCACTCATACTCTGTGATGATCCGGCTTAATTCCCAGCCTCTAAGCCTTTCCTAGTATCACCTTCTCTTCTACCATAGGCCCTTTCTCTCTTGCCTCCCTGCCTGCCTGCTCCTGTTCGTTGTTCAAGATCTGATCAAAAATCACCTCCTGTGTTATTTGTCCATTAAAAGGAAGATGCCCCAACGTCTGCTTTAAGCTAGATGAAAGCACCAGGAACCAAAACTCACACATTATAAGGTCCCACACAGCATATAATTCCCCAAGCAATGGGAGCAAGTGGTGACTAAATACATACTTCCTTTTGGGGTTTTGGAACTAGATAGGAGTGGTGGGGGAATAAAAGCACACACATTTTAAATTCCACTATAGTGTTCACTTAATAAAGGTTAATTTTATGTTTCAAATTCATTACAGTAGCTTCTGTTAGAAGCTCTCCTGAACCACACAGGTGGGACCAACCTTTCCTGCCAGGGTGGCCCTATTTCCATCACTTGTTGTCCAAAGTTCTAGCACAGCACCTCAGAACCCACTTAGTTCCCTTATTTCATGTGTGTGTGTGTCTGTGTGTGCATGCATGTGTGTGTATCTGTGTGTCTGTGTTTGTGTCCAGTAGCCCATTCTCCCTGGATCCCCATCTTCTTTAGCCCTTCTTAGTCCTCACATTCTGGAGAAAGGAGAAGCCCTCCCTCCCCGCAGTTGGGTCAGTCCATCACAGCCTTACAGGTTCCCGGGAGAGCAGAGCATCTTCTCTGCAGCAGACAGTATTTGCATTCCAGCACAGCTCCATTGCTTCCCTCCCCCACAGCTCTGGCCTACTTGCATAAATGCTGGCATCTCTTTTTTGGCTCATCTCATGGGTGTTTCCTTTCTATTTACTATCCTCTCCCCGTTTCGTGCTATCAGCACTTCACAGCAGGGCTTTGTCCCCCTTTCCTCTTCTTGAAGCAGTTGAGAATGATTAAAGACAAGTAGTGGCCTGCTGGCCCCATTGTGTCTAGGACAGGGAAGAGGCGGGGCACACCTAGTGCTGTAGTGGGGAGTTGTGAGTTTTGAGCTTACAATCTGGGAATCTAGTTGAGCTGGGGACTGCTCCGGTAGCTCCTGGCAGCAATGGCAGTGGTAGCATACCCTCCTAAGCTAGCTAGCGTTGAAGGGTGCTGCTCCCGCATCTAGTGAAGCCCTCCTTTTTCTGAGTACTGCTCACATCCATGCTCACATCCAGATGCTGACCCCTGCAGTTCCCCATCTGGGTCTCCTGCATATGCTGATGAGGCTGGGTTTGCTGATTGACTGGCTCACTGCTGTCACGTTGGCCTTGTTCTGATTAGCCTGTAATTCATCCTTGCCTTTTCCTTTCTGCCATCATGGTTCAAGCCAGAAACCCCCGCCATCACTCTGCTCTTTGTCTTCCTCTCAAAATGCTGCTAAGTCCTGGGGGTTTGGTGCTCTTAATCCCTCTCATTGATTCATTGCTGCAGCCTCACCCAAATGTCCCTATTGCTGATAAGCTAGTAGTAACCCCTAATCACCCCTTATTTTCTTCCCCCCTCCCCATTTCATGCATTTCCCTCACTGTCTTCTAAATTACCTTTTTTTTTCCTTGTTGCTATCGTGGCGAATGACCATGAAAGTGGCTTAAAACAACACAAATGTATTCTCTTGGAATCATGGAAATAGGAAGTCCCAATAAAATCCATTTATGACTCAGAAGAAAGCAGGGGGAGTTCCTTTTGAACTGTCCTAGAAAAATAAATTTCTTACCTCTCCTGGTATCTGTTGGCTACTAGCCAACACAGTCAAATCTGCCTAGGGGTCAGCTTTGGGGAGAATCCAATGTAAAATATCAAATCCCGTAAAGAGGTAAAAATCCAATTAAAGCAGCAAAAGTCAACATTGATGAATCTATCATAGGTGCCATACCCTAGGATAAGCCACTAAAAACACCCTTTGCACTGTTTAATAGTCTTGGTATCCCTATAAGACAGATACTGTTACCATTCTTCCTTTATAGATAAGAAAACAAAGGGATAAAAAAAGAGACAGGGATAGCTGAAAGATACAAAGCTTCAATATTGCTTCATCAAAGTGCCAACAGCACACTCATCTAGTGCAGAGTAGGAAGGGACTATCCCTAAATTAAAAGGACTTCCTGTGTGAACCAAGGGTAGGAGTGTACTGGGCTTCCTTCTCTTACAACACAGAAAACACTGAATTTTTCAGCTGACAGGCATCATGCTCATTGTCTGTTCTGCTTAGGTGTTGGGATGGTTCTTCCCCAGGCTGAGAAGAGCCAGTAAGAGGGCCTTGGACCAACTGCCAAGCTGACTTTGGTCTATACTTTTTCTAGACTTTTAGCAGTGGCCCACTTCATCTCCTCCTCCAAATTTGGTATTAAAAACTGTTCTACCACCAATCTAGATAACTGGTCAACCACACTCCCAACTCATGCCAATTTTTCAAATTCTCTTTTCATGCCTGATCTGTGCTCCTCTAAAGGATGTATGAAATGGATTGTGTGACATATCACAGGTGGTTCACCCTGTGAGTTGGACTTCCAGAAGCTGTGATGTGTATCCTCACCAGCCAGGGTTAGATCTCAAGGTCAGCACCATGGAGACTGTTTATTGGTACTCTTCTCTATGCCTCTGGGTGAATGGAGTTTCACTAGCAATTCAACCAAAGGGTTGAGTTTTTACCAGGGCTCAGCACACAAGGCGATTTGTTTGAAGAACTGTACATCTGGTTATATTTCACAGATACACATGATACAAATCACCCATAATGTAGAAAAGCTATGAGGTGGTCAGTAGCCATGGACAATCTTTGCTATCTGGCATTGGCTGACTATGGCAGGAATGATCTTAGACACAAACCCAACAATATACAAGGTGCATTCTGCAACTTCATATTACACCAACTAGTGTTTGTTTGTTTGTTTGTTTGTTTTGAGACAGAATCTCAAGAAACTTCATCTGGTTTTGAGATCTCTGTGGACTTCTGACTCTCCTGCTGATTCTATCTCCTAAGTGTTAGAGCTCTAAGCTTTTGCTACCATGCCTAGTTTTATATGATGATGCAACTTAAGCCTGGTCATGTTAGAGAGCTTTGGTCCTGTTAGGCAAGCACTTTCCTATAGCTATATTCCAGCCCCCATCAACTTATATTTAAGTACTATAGTTTATTTTCTAATCATTTATCAAAGTATATGAAGAAAAGGAACTATAGAACACCCAGATAAACACTTTGTACATTTGCATTTGATTTCTAGTTGGTTTTCTATGCTTGTGGCTATAGTTTACAAAATCATATTATAGCTTGCATGCTGTGTTATTCCTCTTTCATTTGGTAGTACATCACGGCCCTTTTTTAAGTATTGCTTGCCTAAAATTCAACGTTCAAGTATTGTTCTACACTCTTGCTTATTCTCAAAAAAGTCTAATTAATTTACTCAACCCCCTTTTATTAGACATTTAGTTTGTTTCTACTTTTGCTCTTTCCTAACCTTGAATATCCTTCAGTTGAGCCCTTGCTCATGTACTCAAAGTATTTTCTGAAGACAGAAGTCAATATGCAGTGACTGGACTGGAGACTGTGGGAAGAGTTCTTGATGTTTATCATTTTGGTATCCCTTTTGCAAGTCCAACTTAGGTTCTAATAGTCAGTATTTCACAGTGGACACTTCAAAGTTAATGAATTTGATTTTTCTGTAATTTTTTCTGAGAAACCACTGAGTAGGTTAAGGTTATGTTAACTTTATAAAAATAGCCTAAAAATCTTGGCTCTTCATTCACAGGAGTTCACTAGATCAACACACAGATGGCAAGTGCTCACATCCCTCCTAGGTATCTCTAGTGGACGGACTGGGGTCAATGTGCTCTGCACGTTTGAAAGGTGAAGCCAAATCTCTTCTCAACCTGGCTCATTCCATTAAATTTCTCTTCTTGGAGCAAAGCACATTGGAAAAGCAGCTTCAGCCCTTTCCAGCGTTGGTCTTTGGTCCTCAAATAGGCGAATACCTATCTGCCCATTATTTTCTCAACTTCCAGGATTATGTTTTAAAATGATGGTAAACTATTTCCCTTTCCTTGGGTGTGACTTGAGTAGACTACCATAGTGTTTCATTATTAAGTATGATGTTGATCATTGGATGTTCTTTGTTTCATTAAGAAAATGTCCTATGCTTTTAATTTTTCAAATATTAAGGCAGATTTTGAAATGTCTTTTTAAAAAGGAAATGAACTGGGTTGTCTCATCCAACCTTGATGTAAGGGTTTGTGCCTAGACTTCTTGCATCTTGTTATGCTGTGTTCTGCTGATATCCCTGGGAGGGTTGCTTTTCTCTAGAGGGAAATGAGCAAAGAGTGGGTTTGGAGGAGAGAGGAGGTGGGGAGTGGAATGGTAGAAGTGGAGGGAGAGGAGGCTGAAGTTGGGATATATTATATGAGAGAAGATTAAATTGAAAATAAATAAATAAGAAAAAAAAAAAAACCAAATACGGGCTGCCATCTACAGAGGTAATAATTTGTCTCCTTCTATCTCCCACGATTGAGATATATTCTTTTAATCTCCTAATTTGACCTACACTTTATTATTATTATGAATTCCTCCTAATCAAGGCTTATTACTGTAACTTATTGTTTTTTGTTTTGAAGTGTGGGGTTTTTTGAGATAGAACCTTGCATTCCTGGAATTACAGGTGAATGCCACTACATCTGGTTTAAATCTTTTATTGTTATTTTTAAATTTTGTCATACTGAGGATAGAACCCAGGGCTTCATATGAATGAGTCAAGCACTCACACTGAACTGTGTTCCCAGCTGTAATTTTTCTGAAAAAAACACTGAGTAGGTTAAGGTTATGTTAACTTTATAAAAATAAGCAAAAATGCTTGGTTCTTCATTCTCGGGAGCTCACTAGAGCAGCACACAGATGGGAAGTGCTTACACCCCTCCCAGGTATTACTAGTGGACGGACTGGGGTCTATGTGACCTGCATGTTTGGAAGGTAAAGCCAAATCCCTTCTCAACCCAGGAAGGGATTTGGTTCTATACTGAACACCATGACTCATTCCATTAGAGTTCTCTTCTTGGAGCAAAGCACACAAGAATTATCCCTTTCCTGAGGCAGAATTGGCTTAGTCACCTCTTCACTCCAGAGAGTTCTGACACATAGAGACTGGAAAAAAGTCAATCCAAAATACTGCACAATGCTGCACAGGGTGACATTTTTCTTCGTGAAAACCTTAAATGAGTAAGTCTGGTCTATATAGCCAGACATACCTAAGCTATGTGGCATCCCTCCACCTATCTATCATCCTTGTTTGGCCAGATGATGCTCATGATGCAAAGCCCTAGAGGGAAAAGATCACTTTGCAGCTTTAGACTTATAGGGCTGGAAGACACTCACCCCCACCCCCAAAATCCATCATAACATATATTGCATTCACAATGAGGCAGTCGTGCCAAGTCCATGGGAGGAATTGACATCTCTCCTTGCTTCTTTGATCTTGGGAAGGACTTCCCTTGGGAAGAATCCATGTTTTGAAGTAAGATTCCTGGTCTGTGAAAAGCAGACAAAACAGACTTTGTTTGACCGTGTGTGTGTGTGTGTGTGTGTGTGTGTGTGTGTGTGTGTGTGGTGTGTATGATACATGGTGTATGTGTGTGTGTGTGTGTATGTGTATGTGTGTGTGGGTACGTGGTATGTATGATGCATGGTGTGTGTGTGTCATGTGGTATGGTGTGTGTGGTATGCATGATGCATGGTGTGTGTGTGTGTGTGTGTGTGTGTGTGGTATGATACATGCTGTGAGTGTGGTGTGTATGATACATGGTGTGTGTGTATGTGTGTATGTGTGCATGTGTGTGTGTGCATGTGTGTTTATGTGTGTGTGCATGTGTATGTATGCGTGTGGTGTGTATGATGCATGGTGTGTGTGTGTGTGTGTGTGTGTGTGTGTGTGCATGTGTGCGTGTATGTACTTGCCCATGTATATACATGTGAGGACTAGAGGGCGCCATTCTTTTCTTCTTTTGTCAATCTCCACCCTCCTTTTTGAGTCAAGGTCTCTCCCTGAAAGTGGAGCTCACCAATTCAGGTCCACTGGCTGACTCTGGAGCACTTACTTTGTGCCTAGGCTCTAGGTGGGCGCTGGGAATCCACACTTGGGTCCTCTGGCTTACGCAGCAAGCACTTTACTGCCTGGGCCATCTCCGTGGCCCCGCAGATGTGTATGGCAATTAATTGCAATATTTAGTTTTGTGGCTGGGACAGAAAAGATGTTCAAAAGAGAAATCAAATGATGAATACATGGGAGCTTACTCCGATCCAGGCAGTAGTCCATCAATGTATATATTGTAAATAACATCTTCCAGATCTCTGCATCAGAATCCCTTGAGAAAGTTGCTCAAACATAAGTTCCTGGATCCATCTAGATTTTTACATCAGAATTTGTAAGGGGGTGCAGTTATGTGCATTTACAACAGGGTCCTCCGGAGGTTCTCATGAACACATCCATTGGAGACTCAAGTTTTGGACGATCCGTCTCAATGAGAGTATGTTAGGAAATCTTCTTCATCCACAGTTCATTCACTGACTGGCATACCATCTTAATCAATGTTCTATTGCTGTGAAGCGATGTCACGACCATGGCAACACTGAATAGAGAAAGCATTTAATTGGGGCTGGCTTAAAATTTCAGAGATTTAGTCCATTATCATCATGGCAAGAAGCATGGCAGCACACAGGCAGACATGGTGCTGGAGAAGGAACTGAGAGTTCTACATCTGTATCAGCAGGAAGCAAGAAAAATAACAACCACTGGGCCTGGCTTGGGCGTTTGAAATCCCAAAAGTCACCCCCAGTGACACACTGCCTCTAACAACACCATACCTACTTCAAAAAGACCACACCTCCTAATCCTTGTCAAGTAGTTTCACTCCCTAGTGGGCAAGCTTTCAAATCTATGATCCTATTGGGGCCATTCCTATTTAAACCACCACACGTACATCTTTGCCTGCCTCTTCTGTATGATACAGCAGAGAAAACCCACTCAAAGCAAGAAGAGCATGGAGGGAAAGGAATACTAGTGGAGTATCTCATGCCTTTGACAGATTTATCCATATGATGAGTTATTATTAGAAATTTTAATTAATCAAACAGCTGTTGGGGAAATTGTGTCTCATGATATAGGTGGCCCAATGAGGCTTTGCAGTGCTTGACAGACAAGATGGTCCTGGAAACAGGTAGAACATCTGTGGAAAGTGTGACCTGTGGCAAGGAAGTTGACTTGCTGAGCACCTGCTCTGTGCTCTGAGTGTGCTTTACTATGTGTGTCTTCTCTTCTGAATCCCCACAGCAGTCTTAGATAGGCCAGCTCCTTGTCTTAGCTTGAATTTCTTCCCAGAAGCAAATCCTAAGAAAAGACATAAGTCCTAGGAATATAGAAATGGGATAACAGCAGAGAAGTGGGGTAAGTACATCTAGAAAGGCATGAGGACCAGAGTGAGCATGCGAACAAGCTGGCACCTCACCCAATGGACATTGGGTGTCTTACAGCAGGAATGTATTTCCTGCAGTTTCAGACTTTAGAAACTGGGTATCACAGAGATAGCATGGTCAGATTCTGATGAGGGCCTTTCTCTGGCTTGCAGACTAACTTCTTCATCTTTTCTCATAAGGCATAAAAGAGGATTAACAACTGTTCAGAGTCCCCTTTTTTAAGGGTGCTCTGCCCATTCATAAGGTCCCTGTCCTAGCCTTGTTTTCTCCTAAAGTATTTTAAACTAGTTCCTCATATCCAAGTACCATCACCCTAGGGATTAGGAGTTCAACCTATAGAGCTGGAAGAGGGGATATTAGCATTCATATTGTAAACACTAGTTATTGCCATGGAAGACTGGAGCTTATTCCCACTAGGGAAATAGCCACATAGTAAGTAACATGACTCTCAAATAAATACCCTATGAACTCCACCAGAAAACATTAAAGAGAAGGAGGAAAAAGAAGAACAAACTGGCCCAATAGGAACTTGGAGGCAGAATTCATTCTGCCAAAACATTAGCTTCAGAAGTGGCAAGCTGGCCTTCTGAGTATGACCAGCATCATATTGGTAATCACCTGTCCTCATCCTTGTTGGTCTGGTCCAGGCTTTTGGAGCACTGTGTGCTGATCTAAATGTTCTTATTTAAACAAATGCACTGAACAGCATCACAAGATGCTTACAGATGTTGATTCTAGGGATATGTGTGTCTGTGTTTTCTTCTGATGCTATTCCATGTACATGTGGTTTTATGGAAATACAGTCAGTGCATACCAGTCATTTCTCTTGTGGCTTACACATAATGCAACACTGTGCACATGTTCCTAAGCCAAAGCTCTAAGCCAGATCTTTAGAAATGTCCACCCAATGTGCCTTTATGGGGATGGGGTCCCAATATACTTAAGAACCCCAGCCAATCATTATGTAGCTTCCAGGTTTTGATTTCCTTGGTAATACTTATATTTAGAAATGGTCTTTATTCATTGTTTGGCTTGTTAATCTGGTTCTTTAACTATGCAGTGAAAAGGCTGCCTTACTCAGCATCTGTCTCTGCCCCTAAGAAGTGCTGAGTATACTTAGTGGATGCTCAGTACATATTTGTGAGGAGATGCAAATGTAAGAGAGAATCATTTTTTTCCTTCATGTTGATATTGCTTCTTTAACCAGCCTCTTGGTGGAAGCATTTGGAGCATTTCCATTCTTGTTCTTCCTGAATATTCACCAATGTTCCAGATGTAGTGGTAGAAGGAAAAATTCAGAAAAGGCCTTCAACTCTCCTTTGCCCCAAAATCAATTACCAATGACTGAATCCTTTTCAACCATTTTGTGATATATCCTGAAAGAAACCCTACCCAAGAACACTGGAGAGATGGAAGCGAGGATGAGAGCCAAGCTCTGGGACAGTGTTTTCTATAACATGAAGGTGGTCATGTGACCAGTCAAGGACTGGACTCACTTGTAGGTGATATAAGCAGTGAAAAATGCAGTTGTGACAGTCACAGTGTGAGCCATGAGCATGTCACATGCTCAGCATGTAAGTGTACTTTGTTCTAGGCTACCAGGCAGTCTACTTCATGGGCATGAAGGGTAATTTGTCTACTCTTCACCCTGACTTAGCCTCCGATAGACCCGACCATGATGACTATGGTGGTTTATTTGAATGTTTGGTCCCCACTTGATGGAACTGTTTAGGAAGGATTTGGAGGTGTAGCCTTGCTGGAGGAGGTGTGACCCTAGAGGTGGGATTTCAGTTTTCGAAAGCCCATTCATTCCTAGTTAGCTCCTTCTGCTTCCTACTTGTGGTGGATAAAGATGTAAGCTCTCAGCTACTGCTCTAGCTCCATGTTTGCCTGCCTGCTGCCACGCTTCTCACCATGATAGTCATGGACTCACCCCCTGAAACTGTAAGCCCCAGTAAACTGTTTCTTCTATAACTTGCTTTGACAATGGCATTCTAGTACAGCAATGGGAAATTAACTAAGATAATGGCAATTGCTAAGACCAAATCATAGAGTCTGCTGCTTGTATTTTATCTGCTCCCTCTGACCCTTGTGGTCTGGGCTGATAATATTCTACATTGGAAGGTGAATCCAGAGACCCTGGGCAAGGCCAAACTCAGCTTTCAGATAGTCTAACCAAGCCAAGAACCTCTGATTCTGCCAGAGGTTCTACCAGGAACACTGCAATATTTTTATAGAAGTTAAAAAGGGGCCTACATGGGGAAGTTCTTTTTCATGTATTAGCAGACCTTGATGGGGAGTGTGAGTCAGTCATTTACCTGGAGTTGGTAGTCCTTATATCCTACTGAGAAGAACCTCTAACGTGAATTTTTCTTGATGAGATATCTAACTCTAATGCAGCACTATGTGAATACATCCCAACTTGTCTTTCAGCACACAAGCTACCACCTCAGGAACATTAGGTTATACTTGACAAACTACAGGCTTGTCCTCAGGGAGTGTCCTCTGGCAGATAAAAGGCATCTCACCCTGGAAACCTCTCCCTCTATCTCTTTGTAATGAATGAATGAATGACTCTCATTGGCTCATACTCCCATCTTGAGTTCTGTGACCACTCAGTTGGTATTCCCAAGGTTCCCCCTGCAGATGACACACAATGATACTTTGATATCAGCACCACATCGTTTTCCATGATGATCGGGGTTGGGGTTGGGGTGGGGGAAGGGTTACCTCTAGCACCAGAGTGTGCTGGGACATGGTGTAGCAGGCCTGAGAGCCCTTGCTACTCAAGAGATTAGATCAGGAGGGTGACAAGTTCAAGCCCTACCTGGCTACAGAGTACCTTCAAGACCAGCCTGAGCAACTGGGTGAGATTTCTGTCTTAAAATAAAAAGTATAAACAATGCCTCAGTACGTAAGACTGCTTTCTGTGAAACCATGATAGCTTGAGTTTGGACCCAGGCATTCATGTACAAAGCCAGGCATGCCATGCACACTAGAGTGGATATCCATGCACACATATGTGGATATTCTGCACACACATTCTCCCCCCACACCAACACACACACACCACACACACACACACACACACACACACACACACACACACACACCATAAAGGACAGCATAGATGTACTTACTAGTAGAGCAACTGTCTAGTTTGTATGAGGCCCTTCAGCATCACAGAAATAAACAAGTAACCAGGGCTCCAGATGCTGTCTCCACACAAAGCAGCTGCTCCAGGTGAGATGCCCTTGAGTGCTAATGCACAGGACCATTAAAAAAAAACAAAACAAAACAAAAGAAAACCCTCCCTCCTTATGCCAATAATAGGCAATTAGCAAATGGTGATGTATTTTGCAAACAAAAGGCATCGCTGGTTTTTATTTTATTATCGCAGTTGTTAACAGCCTTGGAAGTGTGGCTCACATTTGTCTCTTGAAGAAAAAAAAAAAAAAAGCATTTGTTTGTTGTCTGAGCATCAAGACAGTTATTCCAGGCCCACAGAGTGCTAATGATTGTGAGTCTTTAATGGTGCCATAACTCGCAGGTAACAGCATTTGATATGTCTGGTGTTTTCTTCCTCCATTTAACTTTCTCCAGACATGCTTGGCTTCATAATAAGCTTGGCGGGCTTGGTTTGACAGGGCCAGCTCTGAACTTAGCTCTGAGAATGTTGGGGGATGTGTATGAAATTCTCAGGCCAATTAACATTTGTTTCCTGAGCCTCTTGTTTCTGGGTAAGGACTAGAAGACTAGACTCTCAAGGCTGCCTGGCTCTCTGGATGCTGTCTGGAGAGTGGGAAGCAGGGCTTGGGTACCAAAGAAGCATGCTGGACCCATTACTGAGCTGAAGCAAGCTCAGCACCCATTACTGCGGCCCTTCTTCCGTACCTCACTGTCTCTCTGTCTTTGGTTCGTATTCACACAGCAACCTGAATGGAGTTTTTATTTTATTTCTGAATTGCTCCATTGGAGTCTGATTGGCTTATACCAAGTCCCACATATTTGATGCTGAAAGGTTTATGGATATGCATCTGTTAAATCCTCCGCATCAGGACCACACACACATTTACCACCTCCCAACTTGTCCTCTTTTATTATTGTTGTTGGGTTTTGAGTGCATGTGTAAAATTTGCTAAGAATGGGCTTTTTGAAATGTTACTGCTCTGGCATTAATACCCTGCTGTTTGCCCATCAGTGGCTTCCCATGGTGTCCACAATAAAATATAACTGCCTTCCTAAGGTTTACCTGATGGACTGAAAACTCAGCTGGGCCTCACTGGCTCTTAAAAGTCTTGCCCGGCCCATTGTCTGAGAAGCCCTCTGAGCTCTTTGTAGTTCAGCAGTGAAGGGGTAGCACATAATACATTTGGTGTGCCAAAGTGAGGCCTCCACTTGCTTTTGGTAAGCACCCATTTGGATGAAGGGAGACCCACAAGCCAGCTTATGCAGGCCTACATATCTGGCTACTCCTTCCTCTCCAGGTTCCAACCATTCCCTACCCACCTTACCACACAACCATGCTAACTTCCCCCCTTCAGCTGCCCCAGGCACCTCAAGTTCACTTTCAGGACACTTACCCAATTCTATTGTTCTGGAAGATTCTGTACTCTATGCCCCTTAAAGGATGGCCCTTCTTCTTCTCCTGTGTCTGCTACTGCTTCAGAGAAGCCTTCCTGACCCTCATGGTGAATATACATTGTCCTCCTACGTGGAAACCATGTCACAACTGTCCTCCATAGCTCCAGATAGCTGAATGCTGTGACACAGTAATTCAATTCTCCAATGGAAGGAAGAAAGAAAGGAAGTCAGGAAAGGGAGGAAAAGGAGAGGAAGCTTAGGAAAAGAGAGAGAAGAGAGAGAGAGAGAGAGAGAGAGAGAGAGAGAGAGAGAGAGAAAGAGAGAGAAAGAGAGAGAAAGAGAGAGAGAGCTACATGGAGTAGAGGCCTGAGCCCACAATGTGCCTGGTCTCCATGAAGTGAGGTGACATGAACAAATGTTCCTCCCATTTTACAGATGAGGAAAATGAGGCTCCTGGCTGGGAGAGACTTGATATCGTATAGTGAGGCAGTGTAGAGGTACCTGTCAGTGAAAAAATCATCTCTTGAGTACATCCCCCTACTCCAATCCTGGAAGAGACAAGGACCCAGCCTCTCCTCCGGAGGATGGCAGGCAGAGATTCCCAGACCTTTAGAGCCTTGGCTTAAAATGCAGAAGTCAGATTTTGCTCCCAGAGTTGCATCGTTAGCAGTCTGAGAGGAAGGCCTTGGTCTACATTCTGAAGAATCTCTTCACTTCTTGTTCTCCAGGCCAGGGAGATACTATTTGTCTGCATTTCTGGAGTGCTTCGGGGGGGGGGGGGGGGGGAAGGCAGAGCTGACACTCAGAAATCAACAGCTAAATGGGTGATTGGGGACATGTTTTCCTTTTGGAATTCTTCTCCCATTAAGAAAGAAATCTTTGAATTAATCCAGGTCATGTTAGAATGGAGCAGTCTTAGCTTTCACTATTTTCTGCTCCAGCTTGGTATGGAAGAGTAGAGAAGAGTTTGGACATGATTTTCCTCTTTTCTTTTCTTTCTTTGTGAAGCTGTGAGCTGAGCCGCATGGCTGATGGATGAGCATTGACATTACTACTGGCTGAGCATCTTAACATCCCAAGCCTTTTCCTCAGCAGGCTCCAGCATCTCAGGAACTGCATAAGACACTCTTTTCCATTCCTGTTTTTCCCTTTCTTTCTTCCCACACTCGTGGCTCCTGGGCAGGTGATAAGAGACTCCTGAAGAACTCGAAGCATGTAAATCTTGTGAGGTAATTGCTCTTTGTAGTGGCCCAGGAGGACTCATAAATAATGCACAACCAGAAGTGGGTGAAGAATGGGGAGATGTTCCCACTTGCAACCCTGGAATTTTAGGCTCGGTGTGTGATGTTCCCAGGGCATCTGTCTTTGTCTGGTTACGCTACTATCACAACGTGCCATGAACAGAGCAGCTTATAGTGATCAGGCACTGATTTACCATAGTCCTGGGGGCTGAGAAGCTCAAGGTTAAGGCAGATTTGCTGTCTGCAAAGGGCCCACTTTATGGGTCAAGGAATGAGTGCTCTCTGGGGTCTCTTTTATAAGGGCACCAATCTTATCCACTAGAGTTTGCCCTCTTCCCTAAGCAACCCTTCCAATGCCACACCTACTTATTCCATATTAGGGGGACTAAGGATTCAACACAGGAATCACACTGATAGCAGCCACATTCCTATGAAACAGGTACAGGGAGTGGAGTACCCTTGGTCAGAGTGGCCTGTGGCAAACAGTTTTCTAGATTATTTTTTTAATCATAAGGGGGAAACTTGGTAAATGATATTGAGGAATGAGGGGAGCAACTTCCTGGTCAAAGAGCTGAAATGACCCCAAACTGCCGACCACCAGAGAGAAAAAAGCAGCCAGGGAACTAAGAACCAGAGGAATCAACAGAGAAACGTGCAACTGGAACAACAAGCTATTCCATTCATTCATTCACTCATCCATCCATCCATCCATCCATCCATTCATTAAATAAGTCATTCAACTCCTGCTATGCTTTATTGCTATAATCAGAATTTATGATACACAGGATGGAGCGATAAAAGGTACCCATTTATAGACTACAAACTGCTCAGTGTGTGAATGTGTGAATGTGTAAACCTCAAAACTCTTCTCTTCTTTACTGGGAGAAAGGGAGATTTTTCTCAGCCTTGTAGAAATGAAGAGCAGGCATGCATGACTAATTGGGCAGGTTGAGGCTTGGCTTTGTGTGGCATCTACTGAGGTGCTGAGGGTGGAAATAAGAAGTAAGAAAAGGAGGTAAGTGGGAGCCATAGAATGTTCCAGAGAGAAGAAGACACACACACACAGGGTGTACAGCAGAGCTTGTCCAGACAGCTGTGTTTAGAACCACCAGGGCAGGGCAGGGAACTGGCCTCACTGGCCCTGTCTACTCTGGTCTCATATCTCTCCACAGCCTATATTTCTCCCTTTCCCCCAATAGTACCACTATCCTACCATGGATAATCAGGCCTCCATCCACTTCGTTTTGATACTTGGTGGACACATCTGGATATCTCTAAGAGGGACTGGTCCAGCCATTAGTAGACAAGAATTTATCCCTCAGGAAATCTTCTATCCTAAGGCTCTGGGCTGGGACTGGAGAAGTCAAGGGGAAGGAAAAAGCCAGGCTCTTGGTCCGAAATGCTTTACAACCTGGATGATGTAGACGATGCTGATGTGGGGTGATGTTTTGCTGGCCTTGCCTTGGGCTAGATATGGATGTGTCTCCCAGCTTGTCTCCCTCTCCACCCCATTATGTGTGTTTTTGTGTGGGTGTTTGCATACAAGTGGGCACATGTGCACATGTGTGCACCTGTACATGGAAGCCAGAAGTCAACATCAGATGTCTTTCCCAACCATTCTTCACATTGATTTTTGAGACAGGGTCTCTTGCTGAACCTGGAGCTCCTTGGTGATTATGACAGTCTCCACCTTTCCCCCCTTCCTAGCACTGAGGTTGTAGACATGTGCCACCACGTCAGGACTTAGCATGGGTGCTAGGCATCTTACTTCGTTTGGGTCCTCATGCTTCTACCGCATATACCATGTCCTCAGCCCTGCTCCCATCTCTTCTAATGCCTTGGAAACCTGTCCTTCTTTGTTTCTGAAAGTCACAATGCCAGGCTCAGTGTTAGAGTTCAGATTCTAGATGATGTCCCATGGCAAAGATGGTGGTTGCTGCAGACCTTGGGCTGCTGTTGACTGAATGCTCATGGTTGTGAAACATCTGGGATGGTCACTACTCACAGCAACTTTTACAGCCAATGTGGGAATAGGCCAAAGCTGTGTAAGTTTTATTGCTTATGTTAAGGGGCAGAGCCTAGCATGGAAGGTGAATTTCCAATATGGTCAGTCAATTCCTGTAGTCTCCATTTTTCTAATCCTCAAAACAGGAACTGTAAAACTCAATGCCAGTGGGTTTGCTCTGGAGTTCATTTAACATACTTACAGAAAATTCCGGAGCCCTTCTTAGCACAACTTCACATCTGGCCCGTGAACGCCTGCATAAACATTTGGAGGGAGGTTGAAAAGCATCCGCGGGCCCACCTGGAGCAGGGTTAGAGGTCCAAGCTCAAGTTCTTAGGCTCAGCCCACAATGTCCAAGTTTTATTGTTCGCTTACTAGAAGTCTTAATGAAGAAGCTGACCTGGAGGCTCTGATCACCCCCAGCAGGAAAGGCCCCTGGACAGTTCCATAATTCATGTGGCCAAAACCATTACATGAGGTGACCTGGAGTTCTGTCCAGAGCTGTCTAGCTGGTAATTACTAAAACAGCACAGGAAGGCTGCAACCATTTGAACTTCAGATATGTATGAGTGATTCCAGAAACATCTCGGCTCTCTATATCCCCAGTTAGAGATGCAGATTGGAGATCCCAGGTGCCAGGCAGATCTTAGGGAGGGAGAGAGACAGCTTCCCATATCAGCTTAATGTTCTCAGTTATACAGTAAAGCCTGGAGCTACACAGCCTCCTCCCTTCAGTATCCTGAAACAGACTGTTCTGGATAGCGAGAAGGAGCTATGAGACCCTGAGTGGATGGTTATCTTCAAAAGAGTTAGGATGTAAACAAACAAACAAAACAACCTTTTAAAATTAAAAAAAAAAAAAACCTCTGGTTTTAAAGGTGTTTCCCGATGTAAATTCAGTCATTGAAATTTCCTGGCAATTACTTAGAGTTGAAGTTGTAAGCCATACTTTTTGGATGAGGAAATCAAAGCCCAGAGTGATTCAATACTTTGTCCAAGGTTGCATAGCAAGACAGCAGATATTGGAGCACAGAACTTGAGTCTAGCCTCTCCTTCTACCCTCTGGATACGGACATGCTCTTTTTATCTGAGAAAGAAAGCAAGGAAGTTTTGTTGGTGTTACTTTCGTTTGCTTGTTTTTGAGAAATTAGAAGACACGGGAACAGAAATAATTGAAATGTCCAACAAAACCCCACACTGAGCCCGTGGCAGAGCTGTATGAGACATGGCCACTTAGAGCCCCCAGGCTCCATGTTTAGGGAGAGATCATGAGCTCATCCCCAGATTTCTCAAAGACAAAGAAAGACCTTATGTTACTCATATACACCCTCAGCATCCAGCTGTGTGCCCGGGACATAGTAGGCACTCAGGAAGTGCTTATCGAAGGGGCATATACTCATGTCCGCATGTCTAATGAAGGATCCAACTTTTGGTCCCTGCGTATGCTTATCTGACCTACAGGATTCACAGCTGCCTAGACCCCGGTAAGGTACTCTGCTTTCTTCATTTACAAGGCCCAACACAAAATGGGGAGGCAGAGAGGCCCTTATGTGTTGTGGGATGCAGAATGACTGCAGCAGACCATTAAGGGCTGCACAGCATGTTGCATGGCCATGCTCACAGCTCAACAAGCTGGCTTTGCTCCTACGTAG
This sequence comes from Mastomys coucha, assembly GCF_008632895.1. Classification (NCBI taxonomy): domain Eukaryota; kingdom Metazoa; phylum Chordata; class Mammalia; order Rodentia; family Muridae; genus Mastomys; species Mastomys coucha. The sequence goes on along the minus strand of NW_022196910.1, from coordinate 11,353,357 downwards.
GATTTTGACCTCTTTCTGGCAAACAGAAGTTCATCCGAGGCTTCTGAGACAATGGCCGGTGTGGAATTTTCCACAGCAGCAGGAAGGATTCCAGATGTTCCATGCCCAGTAGGGGCAGGTGGAAGCCACCTGGCAGATCACATGAAGGGCTCCCACTGTAATCCATCCCTGGTGACAGGTCTTTAGCTCTCAGGGCAGCTCCTCATATAGCTTTTCCTTGCTCTCTGCACTTCAACCTTAACCCTCAAAGCCAGTGAACCCCAAGATCCCAACTTAGGGAGGGATCACATTTTCACTCCCCCTGGTTTTCCACACATATCTGTACCACTGTTAGTCAAGTTAGTCTGGATTATAAAAATAACAATCACCAACAGCTGCTAATCACCCAGGCCCTGTGTGTGTGGGATGCTGGGTTCTGAGCACTTGATCTGCATGATCACTGTGCTGGTAAGGTAGCCTTCTCTATCCCCATTCCATAGACCAAGAAACTGCGGCTTAGCACAGTCAGGTCCCCATCTAAGGACACTTGGTAGCTATGAGACCTGTACTTGGGACAGAGCACACGGGGTAGGGCTACTATGGATGCAGCCAGAGGATGCCCTTGTCTGTCAGTTTTCAAGAGCTGTTCATTAACTGTTGTTGTTTTTATTATGTTGTGTTGGGGTTTTTTGGTTTGGTTTGGTTTGGTTTGGTTTGGTTTAGTTTGGTTTGGGGGATTGTTAACGTTTTTGTTGTTGTTGTTTGGCTGTTGTTGGTTTTTGAGACAGGGTCTCTCTGTGGCCTGGAACTTACCCACTAGGTTAGGCTGGCTGGCCAGGGAACCCCACCTGTCTCTTCCTTCCCCGGGCTGGGATCACAAGTGATACCACCATGTGTGCCCTTTTATTAATATGTGTGTAGGGATCAAACTCAGGTCCCTGGACTTGTAAGGCAAACAGTCTACTGATGGAGCTATCTTCCCAGCCTAATGGGATTGTGATTGGTGTTGTTTCCATATAGGCTTGCAGACCCCAAAGTTGTAGGCACTTCTCATTCTCTGATGTCTTCCCCATACTAAGGATGGTCTTCAAGATTCAGTCCATCTCGGGTTAGTGAAGTATTGCCATGTGACAAGCCACCTTTAGACTCTAATGGATATAAGCAATAAGCACTAACTGATTTTTTTTTTTTTTTTTTTGAGCCTGGGGATAGCTGGATGGCTCTGCTGGTCCTAGCTAGCTTTCAGTGCACGTATTCTAGGTCAGCCATGGGTCAGAATCAGCTGTGCTTTCTGGGTGGAATGCTCCCATAAAGGTCAGCCTGCTTCAGACAGAGCTCTGCTGACATGGGACAGTCAGACTCCTCCACTATCTCCTCCCTAGAGCTGACCAACCCACATCTGTTTACACAGTCCCTCGAGGGCTCCAGGAATGGAGTGAAGTTGACCAGGTTTTCCTGAGGTCTGCTCTTGCTGGACTGTCTCTGACAGGTCAGCTTTAGAATAATAACACAAAGACTTATTATTATTTATTTATGAAAGCTTAGGCCTTAGTTTCCTACCTCCCAACTAGCTCTTAGAACTTGATTAACCTGTTTATTCTAATCCACGCTTGCTATGTGGTGCTACCTCTTACTCAGTCCCCATACATCCAACTTCCTCTGTGCCTAGCTGGCAAATCTCCTGCCTCTCAAGTCTTCCCCCGAATTCCTATCTCTGCCCAGAAGTTCCATCTTTCCTCTCCTGCCTCAGCTATAGGCTGACAGCCCTTTATTAAGCCAATCAGAAGGTGATGGAGAAGAATACTTACAGAATATGAAGGCAAGTGATGATCCATAAAAATAAGAATACCAAGGGCCAGATGGTACTCCGCTCTTCGCAATGCAGAAATCGATATTTGAATAATACAAAAACAACCTTTACCCAGCACACAGAAAGATCACCCCAGCAGTCTGGCTTTAGTAGTCACTTATTTGGAGCTCAACATATGATGTACATTCTCTTGGCCAAAGAAACCACAAGGCCCAGCTCAGAATCAGCATGGAAAGATAATGCTGGCTGGAGACTACGTATCAGAGACATAAGTGCACAAACAGTCTTTAGTAACTCCATGATTGTATATTTGTATGACCCTTTCTATACTGACACATCTAGCCCTGACAACCATCCACTAGAACACTTACTAACCTCTAAGGCCCGTTTTATAGATGAAGAAACCAATTCTCAGGAAGGTTATGTAACTTCCTCAAAGTCAAACAACTTAGGAGGAAACAGAACCTGGATTTGAACCCAAGCCGTCTGTCTCTAGGACCATGTGTGGCCACCCTGTTAATCTAATCTCTTCATGATCCTTGACAAGCTCCTCTTTGATGGGAGCCATGGTTGTTTTTAATCTGAGGGCGTGGAACTTTGAGATACAGCACTCTCAGCTCATTACAATACAAACTGCTTCAAAGGCTATCCCAAATTTTATTGCCTGGCAGCAGAGCCGGCTGGCTGAAAGATAGACTCCGAAGTTTTATTAACTGTCACCATGGCAATTTCGAAGACATCGGTTACATGGGAAGATTTCCTGACACCTCTTATTCTTAATGGCGCTGGCAAGTCCCAGGCAGGTTGATCTATGGCTTTTAATCAACTAATGGATGGGGGTCTCTGGGTGCAGATTCTCCATATCCAATCTTGTTAGAACAGGAGCGGTTCCATGGGTATAGCCATTCTGGCTCCCAGTAGACAGAGACGAAGTCCTTTTGGGCATGGTAATGGCATGAGCCCTTGAACTCTGTCAAAAGCAGCAGTGTCATCAGGACCCTGGAGATCTGGCCAAGCTGCCTGTCGTGCAGCTCAGCTGAGTGAACTCCAGGGCCTGTGGCTCAGATACTTCCTGTGGGGGCGGGGAGGGGGAGCAGTCAGTGCCCTGGAGTGAGGACCAAGATTTTGGCAGCAGGAAAAAGAAGATGGGAAGAAGTGAGTTCAAATATCTTCTCTGTCCTCAGTAGCTTTGTGATCTCGGACAGCTCGCTTAACCTTCCTGAACTTTCTCATTCTAAAAGTTAGAGCAATAGTTAGAACTTGTGGAGAATTAAATGGATGGCACATTGAAGTTCACGCAGGGCCAGGCAACTCAACTGCCTCCTTCCCTTTCTCCTCCTCCTTGACATTGAGGCTGTACCCTGCCCATCTCCCTTTCCCTGGTGGAGAGGGGAAACAGTGATCTATAGTAGTCACCTTATAGAGAGAAAAGGTTTAGTTTGGAGGTTTTGGTCCATGGTTGACTGGCCCCATTGATCTGGAGTCTGTCACAAGGCAAGTGGCAGAGAAGGCCTGCTCATCTATGACTGGAATGCAAAGAAGAGGAAGGGACCCAGGAGCCATTAGTCCTTTAACCAGAAGACCCCACAATCTTCCTGTAGCACCATGAAAGGAACAGCCTTTCCACTCATACCTAAGGGGACAATTAAGATGCAAAGTATAGAAAAGAAGTGCAGAAAAGGCCTGGACTCAAGGAGGAAGGCGTGGGTTCTGGGTCTCGCTGTCTCATCAGCAGCTGTGTATGCAAAGCTGAAACCTCTCCTCCGAGCTGTTCCTCATTCCAGGAAGAGGACACCCGCACTCCCAATGAGGCCACTGTCATCCTTCTGAGCTACTGACTGGAAATGCTGCTTGTAGGCTCTGAATCCCCCTCCAGAATCACACAGGGTTGTTCTGTGTGATTTCACATTCTTTTGATCTGTTCTACATTATGGACTTAGCAGTGGGAAGGTACTGTTTATTGATATCCTTGCCCCCACTCAACCTAAGGCTGAAGAACATCTCCCAAAATCAGTACCAAAGAGGGGACAGCATAGACCCCCTCCTGTGGAGCCTCCTGAGGATGCCAAACATTCTGGCTTTGTGACCATTAGCTTCTGGCCATCAGACAAGGAATATGTTTCTGTTGTGTCAGACAACCCAGGTTTTCAGGATGTGTTACAGTAATAGATGTCCCCCGCCCTTGTCATCTAAACCCCTGACTCGGGTGACTGCTGATACTTCCTGCACTATAAAAGAAGACAGATTAGGGTGGGGGCAAGGAAGTTGGGGGTGTGGGTGGTATGGCTATGCTTAGGATCAGGAAAGCAAACTTGGCATCCACATCCACCCTGAAGTCTTTAGAGACTTCAAAGAAGCCAGGCCTGAGGCTGGGGATCCTGGGTGTGATCACATGGCTCTTCCCAGCAGGACCTCTTCAAAAGAGGAAGTCAAGTGTCTCAGAGTATCTAAGCAAATGGGCTGGGGCTTTTCTGGAAGTACCTTCTGGCTGCACAGTGGCCTAAGACAAGGAAGAGAGGCTTCCAGAAAGAAAGGTTCTGAACAAGGATGCCTGTTAGGCTTGGGGTGCCACATCTAGGGGTTACAAACCAGCCCTCATTTAGCAATATCTACAGCCAGGAAAATAGGGCAAGACTCGCAGATCTGAAAAACTTCCTCCTTTTGCACTTTCTTACCTGCAGAAAGTTTAAAGTCAAGTGAGTGAGTGTGTGTGTGTGTGTGTGTGTGTGTGTGTGTGTGTGTGTGTGCACGTACAGGTATATTTGTGTATTGGCTTGTGTGCATGAGTGTGAAGGCCAGAGGACAACTCAGCTACTGTTCCTCAGGAACTGTCCACCTTAATTTTTGAAACAGAATCTCTCACGAGCCTGGAACTCAGCAAGAAGGCTAGGCTAGCTGGCCAACAAGCCCCAGGGATATACTTTTCTCCACCCCCAGCCCCCAGGGCTGAAATGCAATATGTGCCACCATAGCCACTTTGTCATGAGCATTCTGGGGATGGAGCTCAGGTCCTCAAGCTTGTGCTGTGAGCATTGTAGCCCTGGTGTTGGTGGTGATGGTAACAGCGATAAAGGTACCAATGGAATGAGTGCTATGTACGGCTGTCCTGTTCAGCACTCCACGTGCCCAATCTCATTTCTCCTCATAATATTCCTAAAAGATAGATTGTGATTTTACACGTGAGATACAGAGACACACAGCAGTCAAGTCCTATGGCCAGAGTCACAGGGCCGGTCAGTCAGAGCTGGAGATTAGTGTAAAAGCATCAGATTCCAAAGCTACACAGAGTCAGTGTGAGACAAGTGATCGCACGTGGGTCATGTCACAGCCAGACCATAATATCCCACAGCTCTCCCTTTTCCTGAGAAGGTTCTGTCCCCACACTGTGAACATCCCTTCATCCTAAGTGAGTGTGCTACCCATTTTCCCAGAAACCAAAGGGCAAATAGGGCCCTAGCTAATGTCCACAGGAAGGTGTTCCTAACACATTGAATGGGGACCAAGAGGAATATCAGGATCAGCATAGACATCACCGGAGAAAGAGTCTTTGAAGAAAAAATCGGAGGTGGCCCAATAACAAGAGAAGTGGAGGCTATTCAAGGATTCTGGAACAGTATCCACAAAGCAAAGAGAAGCCAATGGCCTGGCTTGCTTTAAACTGTATGACTTGAATCCCTAGGTAGGGACAGGGGTCTGTGAAAAAGAAGACACACACATACACACACACACACACACACACACACACACACACACACACACACACACACGCAGGAACTCTTGCAGGGCTGGAGGATGGAGGGCTGGTTCCAGAGCCAGCCTGCTTCATGTGTGAAAACTGATCCTGCTGCCAACCCACTGCCTGTGGCCACATCCCGCTCTGCTCTGCGGAGCAAGTCTTCTTGCTCTTTTGTGTGCAAACACAAACCCCAGAAAGCTCTGGAAACCACAGGACTTTTTTTCCCATATAGTCAGCACAAATTCATTCAGCAGCTTATTCTAATCAAAACACAAGCCCGCCCCCACCCCCCCCCTCTCTCTCTCTCTCTGTCTCTCTCTCTCTCTCTCTCTCTCTGAGGCTGTTGCTTAGAATAGTGGTGAAGACTTCCACTGCTTCATCCTGGATCCTCTGCAAGAGTAGCGCAATGCGAAAGATAGTTAGATGATGTTCCTCGCAATCCCAGGGTTAAGGAACCCACAACAGGTGGATTCCAGGGCTCAATGACCAGAGAGCTTAGCTGACTTGGCAAGATCCAGGTCAGTGAGAGAACTTGTCTCACAAAATACAAAGTGGACGACAGCTAAGGAACAACATCCCAACCCATGTATACACAAGCACATCTGCATACACGTGTACATGCATGTGCATGCACACATATACACACATACGTGCACGTGCATGCATGAGCTCTCCCACATGTACGTATCACATACACACATACAACTTAAACAGTACATAGCAGCTCCTCTGTGTCATATCAGGATTCTCCAACTCCTTCATTCTGGAGCTCCTCTGGCCTGAGGGCTCTGGAAACACGCTGCATCTGTAGTGTCTACTTTATAGGAGTTCTGAGGCTGATAAAAATCAGTTACTTAAAACAAAGGGCTCTTTCCTAGGCTGGGTGATATAAAAGCGGGCCATTGTTTTACTGTCTCATGCACACTGTACGTGGCATTCTGAGGACTGCTGTCATGTCCATATTCTAGCCAGCGTTCCTAGTGAGCACACAGCAGGCCTGGCTTGGCCGGCTGAGTTTCAGCTTCTGGAAGCTTCTGGAATCCCACACCTGCCTGTCACCCTCTTGTCCTTGGCACATGGACCAGAATACTTGAGCGTTGTTCAGTGAGTTGAATTTTACCTATTGACTTCAAGCAGAGGCTAGGTCAAGACCTACCTGAGAAAGTACTGCACACTGTGGTATTCCTCTGTTTGGGTGCATACTCGCACTCTGCACATGCTTTTCATGCATGCATATGCACACAGGCACAGTCATCCAGACCCAACTTTATCCTCATACTCTCAGGGCTGCAGAGGAACCAGTGCCTTGAAGTGAGCGGGTTTCATTTTCCTGTGTCAGAGAGGCCTGGAAGAGAAGGAGCTTTAACATCAAAGGTTGCCCTCTCCTTCTGTCTGTGAAAGCTGGTTCCCCTCAAGGTTTCCCTTCTGGAAGCTGCTTGGCTGCCCACTGGTAAACAAAGAGACAGAGACTTGGCGAGCTCCAGAGGCTCCAGATGTGTCTACCAATTGCTCCTTCCAGCTGTGACCTGCCCCCTCCCCACAAGTAGGACTAAGATGAAGCGGGTAGTCAGCCTCTGTGGTTGCCTTCACTTGACACATCCTTGGCCATCTAAGCTCCTCTATGCTTTTCATCTGCTGGGGATACCAGACTCATCCCCTGGGCTTGAGCTGAGCACACAAGCCCTACCAACATGTGCCAAGGTCAGCAAAACTAAGGTTGGGGAACACGCCCCTCCTAACTCCGCCCAGAGAAGCTGGCTGACACTGCATCCGAGCATCAAACAGTGTGCGGGGGTAGATCTGAAAACCCAGCATGCCTTGGCCAGAGAGCAGGTGGAAGTGGGGCCAGGCATCTGGATGTTTATTTTCCATTACTCTGGGCCTGGCAGGAGCGGGCACACCTCTCCTTTGTGCTGGGGAGAGCGGGAAGTTTGCCAGTGACCTCTTATGTAGTTTAAAGGGGCTCCGGCCGGCTTCTGGCTAGGAGAAATGAACCAGGCAGGAACCTCAGTGAGCCAGACACACCGTGGAGCGGTTTTCAGGCTGGTGATGTGAGCCTTTGAGGGTGACCTTGAAAACAAATAATACCACATCAAACATCCTAGTGGAGGAGCCCGGGCGTGAGAGAACAGGTACAAAGAGGAAGTGCTGGGGATTGTGAGTGGAGGGCTTCCTTCTTGATCCATACCCTTGTTTTACAGAGTGTCTGCTGTGTGCTGGGTGCTGTTTTAGGCAAGGCAGAGAAGCAAAAGCAGGGTAGTGAAGGGTCCTGCTTTGTGAGGTTCACATGCTGGTGAGAAAAAGAATAAGTCAGTAAATATGTGTTACGCCCCCTTCCCAGGATAGTGAGTGCTGGGCAAAAGCAGGTAGGGCAAAGAGAAGAAGGCAGAGACCGGAGGAGCTTGTTCGATCTTGCTCTGGATATTTAACAATAAGCAGTTTTCTAGGAGGTCTGAAGCCCATGGTTTACTGGCGTTAGACTCACAAACTGTCACCCTCGGGGGAGCAGGGCTTAGAGCCCACCCTCCACATGCTCTTCCCCAGTGGGATGGCTAAAGTACAGTACAGCAAATACATGCAGGGCTGGCTGACCTTGGAGGCTTGCATCCCTCCAGGTACCACAGCACCCCCCTACGTCAGCATCTTCATCTGTAAAGTGGGAATGGTTACTCCGAGGATGTTAGCGGATTCTCACATACTATCTTTCGTCCCACATCCCCGAGGCTCAGAATTAGTGGTGAGGTAGATCCCAAAGGCCTGCAGGAAGACAAGGGCAACCATCACGTTCTTGAGAAGTGCTGCCTGGATGGCAGCATGTAGCATGACACTCAATCACCCTGGCCCAGCCTCGGGCAGCTCCAAACAGTCCAGCCGCTGCCACAGGCCTAGGATCTGAAGGGACTGCAGGAACCAAATGGCTTTCCCATAGGCATCAGGCTCTCACATGCAGGAGTTGAAATGAGCATGCTCAACTGGCTCACTATTCTGGCTTTGCAGTTGAACACTACACCAGATAGCCTGGGTTTGAACCCTGGATTTGCCCTTTGGTTGGCATTTGACAAGGTATCTAACTTTCTGGGACTCGATATACTGATCCCTAAAATGGGCATAGTGCCAGCATGAACTCAGTGGGTTTACTGTGGGGAGTTTATGAAGTGATCTGTGTCCTGTTTTTCATATTTTTCAGGGGCAAGCAATGAAAACACAATACATCCATATGATCCACATGAAAAGGCTGTCACTATTGAATTCATGAGAAAGAGAGAGGGAGAGAGAGAGAAGAAAGAAAGACATAACAGAAACCATGCGTGTGTGTGTGAGAGAGAGAGAAACAGAAACCATCCATGCGTGTGTGTGAGAGAGATAGACAAAGCATGCATGTGTGAATGTGTGAGTGTGAGTGAGTGTGTAAGTGTGTGTGGTGTGTGTGAGTGTGTGTGGTGTGTATGCATGTGTGAGTGTGTGTATGAGTGTGTGTGCTTGTGTGAGTATGTGTAAGTGTGTGTGTGGTGTGTGTGGTGTATGTGTGGTGTGTGTGGTGTGTGTGAGTGAGTATGTAAGTGTGTGTGTGGTATATATGTGTGTGTGTATGTGTGGTGTTTGTGAGTGAGTGTGTAAGTGTATGTGTGGTGTATGTGTGTGTGTGTATGTGTGGTGTGTGTGAGTGAGTGAGTGTGTGGTGTGTGTGTGTGTGTGTGTGCTTGGAGGTTAGAGGGATTATGGGTTGGCTGTCCTGCTCTAGCTCTCTCCCTTCTCCCTTGAGGCAGGATCTCTCACTGAACCTGCAGCAAAGCAGCGGCGGGCAAGCCCCAGCAGCCCTCCATGTCCAACCCACAGCGCCCTGGGATCGCGGGTGTATGCACAGCCGTGCTTCTGCACTTCTGATGTAGGTCCTGGAGATTCAGACTTGGATCCTCTTGTTTGTGCAGCAAGCAGTTTTACCACTGCCCTCGATTCATTCCTTTTTCTTTTTTCTTTCTTTTCATTTCTTCTTTTTTTGCTTATTCTTTTATAATCTCAGATATACATATACATATACATATACACATATATGTGAGATATTCTTTGATCAAAGTTGCCTCATCCTCTCTTATTCCTTTTCCCCCTCCTACCAAATTCTCATTCCTTCCTAATTCTCTTTCTTTCTGTCTGTCTGTCTCTCTCTATCTCTGTCTGTCTCTCTCCACCCCTAACCCCTTGCCTTCCATTACAGTTACCTGCATAAGTTTGGGTAGGGGCTAGTTTACTTAACAAAAGTGAAGGACCAGTGGCTACACCATGAGAGAATATAACTGCCCATTCTTTTCCCCCTGAAACCTTTGACTGCTGCTCCCCGGGGAGGGCTATGAGGTCTTGTGAGCCCTTCTTCCATCCATGGTGGAAAGCCGATGAACATATCCTATGCCAGTAGCCCCTCCTACAAAGGCAGCAACTTCATATGCTATAGCTACATACTGTAATCATTAGTATGTCTTAGGTGTGTTTGGTGGGGCTTAATAAATGCTGGGCTCCTTACTCGCAAAGCGTCTGGTTGGGTAAGCCTGTCCAGGGTGCCACCCACGTTCTGGCCAGTGTCCTTTGTCCTAAGGAAGGCTTGTGCTAGACACTGTGATGACTGGGCTGCAGGTGTGGGAAGTAGAGCTTCCGAAAGCAGCGTGGACCCCGCCCTTCGCAGACCTGGATGCTCCCCATTCATCATCCAGCACAGAGCAGGCTGCCATCTGCGAGGTCACCCCTGGGCCTCGTCACCCATTATGACTGCTAACTAATGACAAGATTAACTGCCCTTGGCCTGGTGGCACCTCTCCTAGTGCCAGACCATGGCTGACTGAGTCTCAGATGGGTGGAGCTGTCCCTGCTCCTTGGGTTGTTTCCAGAGATGATGGGAAACCACCCAGAGCAGAGGCATGAGGGAGAAGACATTAAGCCATCTGGAAAGCTGGGCCCTGATGTCTCCCCAGCCAGCTGGGGGACACGAGATCTTTGTCTGACTGGGGAGGGAGGGTGAGATGCGGATGTCTTATTCTCAGAGGTATCCCTGGCACCTTAGAACAGTTGTCGCTGTCAGAGAGAACAGCTGTGGCCCACTGAGCATGCCAGGCATGAAGAAGGCAGGTAATCAATAATAAATTGTTGAGTGGCATGATAGATGGGCAATAAGTGTACAAACAGAACACAGTATTTGAATCAGTGGGTTTCAATAACAGCCACAGTGTTACTGTATATATTTATTTTACATGCAATAATTTATTTTTTTAAACTTACCCTTTGGGCTTTCACTTAAGTTCTGCTAATGACACTATTATCTCACTTTATGGAAGAGAAACTAAGGCACAGAGGAATAACTATCACAGTCACACAGCTAGAAAGTATAGTATCAGGAATATGAAGACTAGGTACAAACCCAATTTTCTTCCAGAAAAGAAGTCTGCCTTCACTTCTTGGAACCTTGGGGTTTGGAACTGTAATGGTTAGCTTTAACTGTCAACATGACACAATCTAAAGCCACTTGAGGATTCTCCACAAAGGCTTACCCATATTGGGTTGGCCTGTGGGCATGTTAAGTTAATTGACTTTGGAAGACCCAGCCCACTGTGGGCAGCACCATTCCCTAGGCAGGGAGTCCTGAACTGTATTAAGAACGTTCTTCCAGAGCTGGAGAGATGGCTCAACGATTAAGAGCACTGACTGTTCTTCCGGAGGTCCTGAGTTCAAATCCCAGCAACCACATGGTGGCTCACAGCCATCTGTAATGAAATTGGATGCCTTCTTCTGTTGTGTCTGAAGACAGCTACAGTGTACTTACATATAATAAATAAATAAATCTTAAAAAAAAAAAAGAACGTTCTTCCATTCTATGGAGCTGAGCACAAGCAAGTAATCAAGCATGCATGCATTCAGTGTTTTATGTTCCTGCCATTGTGACCTCTTTGGACAAAGGACAAAGCAACCTGGAATTGCAAACCAAAGAACCATTTCTCCCCCTAGTTGCTTTTTGTCAGGGAATTTTAGCAGCAGAAATGAAACAAAAACAGACTCAGAAGTGAGTGGGGTCCCCTCTCTAGGCCAAGGAAAAATGAAGGGAGAAAAGAAAAAGATGATGGACAGGATTTCTGATGTCTTAGTTCTGACTTGTTCTCTTCCAGTTTTCTGACTTGACTGGAATACACAGGTGACACATGTACAGCAGGATCTTGAGTTTTGATCTTTTGATAGCTATCAGTGTGTGGTACTATGTCCTTGACAAGACCAGACAGATTGAACACACATGGTCCTGTGAGGCTTAGCTGTCTCCATGGATATTGAGTGGGTCATTAGAGGACATTAGGAACACCTGGGTTATGTATGACCTTGACTTTTACATCTCTTGACACCATCATCCCCACTAGATGAGAGAGATCATCCAACTATAATGCCTCCTCTAGAACGGGATACCTCTAAGAGTCTGGGAAGCCTAGGGAACAGGAGAGGTGGTGGCAAGCTGATAGCTAAAGTCCCATGAGTCGAGAGGTACCAGGATACAGCTGTGAGCATCCTTTGTCACTTTTCTCTTCTGACTCAAGAATGTCACTGGGGTGAGGTTTGTCTTTTATTAGTGCAATTGGCATATAGAAAGTGTGCCCATCAGAAGTAGACATCCTATACCTTTGCATCACACAAATTCATTTTACAAGCAGCCTTCTGGTCAGGGTTCAGAGAACAGCTAATTCCTACATCCCTACCACAGTGTCACTCTGCCTGGCTCCTGAAGCATAGACGGTTTCCATCCTCTGTTGAAATTTACACAGAGGGTCCTGCATCCTGAATTTGTCCTCTCTGTCTGATTCCCTTCGTCTGGCATTGCATTGATTCCATCTTGGCTGGATTTTATTGTACTGGAGAATAAACTATACTTTGGTTTATCCATTCTACTTTGAATGGCCACTGGAGTATTTCTAGTGTTGCTGTAAATATTCTAGAAATTATCTTGATGACTGAACACATCATCCTGTTGAGTACGTAGCTGGGGATGAATGGCTGGGCCTCTGTCCTTGACATTCAGCATCAAGCTAGAGAGGAGCCATTCAGCCCACTGTTAACCAACTACCTATTCTAAGCTAAGCCCTATGCAGGACTCCCTGCTGGCCACTGCCACTAAGAGCCTCCCCTTTCCTAATGAGATCATGACCTCTGTGTCAGGACTCTGGGATGCAGCAGTATGAAAGATTTATAACAAGGCAGCAGTCGTTTTAGGGAACATTTCTCGAAACAGCAGGTCCCTGCCCAGTGTGGAGGCAGTGGGAAGCAGGGATGCTTAAGCAAAGATGAAAGAGATCAGAGCCTGCCCTCTTCTGCAGCAGCTCATCCCTGGAAAGAACGGGGCTGAGCCATAAGATGTTAGAAAGGGGGAAGGAGGCATTACCATCAGGAAAAATCTTGAGAGTCTAGAGGTTAGGAGCTCTTGACCTTCAAGGACAGGAAACATGTTGAATCAGACAGAAAGAGATGAAGGATCCACTCTTGGCATATTTTAACAGCCTCCAGCACAGTACTTGTTCCCAGGCTCCCAGGGTGGCTGGTGCATTGCTCAGCTGGGTCTCACCAACAACCTCTCCAACCGCCCCACTCAATTATATTCTCCAGGGTGTGACTAGAAGGGAATAGTCCATGCCCTTAGAGTAATTTTGATGAATCCAGGTCTGTACATGACTGCTGTGAAGAACCAATATTATTATTAGAAAGAGGTTCATCTACACTGGCTCCCACTCTCTACTTTCCTTCAGATTCTGGACCTCCCCAAGTCCCTAGTTTGTCCTGCGTTCAGCTTGCTGCTTTGCCATGCACCCATTATTTCAAGACAACAGCAAATTCCCAGCTGGGCTCCACTTCCTGGGTCCACTAAGTTAGCTTTGATTGCCTTCTGGTGTCTTCAGAGGATAACGCTTCCCTATCCATGGCCAAGAAGCAGCCTCCATTTGCCAATGACTTAGGGGAAAGGTATGACCCGCTCTTTACCTGTCTTTGTTTTCTCACCTCTAAGTATGTGTGTGGGAGGAACCATAGGACCTAGATGATCATGTTGTCATAGTCACCAAAGGATGCGGTAAGCTTGAGATGCAGAGCACAGCTCAGCCACCCAGTGGGTGCTCTGTGCAGCCATAGTCAGAGCCTGGGGGTGCGTGTCAGCCATTCCCACTACCCAGCACCTGCTGCACCAAGCTCCAGCCTGGTAGCCCCTCACTCTCCATGCAGATCACAGAGGAGCTCAGCTCTGGCCTTGACCCTTTGGGTGCTATAACCTCTGGGGAGCAAGGGAACCAGGGTGACCCTAACTTACCTGGCTGAACCCCTTAAAAGGGCTTCCCATGGCTATTTGATTTCTTCTCCAGTGCAAGCCTGTGCAAATGGTTGTGTTGTGTTCATTTTTAAAAGGAGGAAGCCGTAGCATAAAGTGGTCTATGAATGAAGATGAGACCTGTACTCGAGGCTTCCAACACCTTTCTAATGCCATTACCATTTGCTTTGTGTTCATTTGATCCCTGGGTGCCCCTGGCCACTGTGGGAATTTTGGTTTTTTACAGCAAAGCGTGCAACACCAGATGAAGGTTGCAAAATGCATGCAGGATAAGACTGCCAGAGGGAGGTGGTCCCCTCTCATCCCAAGAGCCCTGAAGACAGCTGTATTAGCATCAGAGAGTCCAGTTCTCTTCTCCTTCCTTGGATTAAAGGATGGGTTACACTTTTGCAGAATGAAGTAAGATGCAAGCATTCCCTAGGAGCTGGAGCAAACTGGCTTGTTTTGCAGTGTCATGCCACCACTTCTGTCAGTGAGCTGGGACAGGAACCAAGCAAGGTCCTGCAGATTAGCAATCAAAAAGGCAGAGGACATGGCTATCTGATTGGCCCCAGGCTGTGCAGGCTGATCACACCCAGGGCCAACTTAGCCACATCGGCCAGTGCTTGGCCCCCAGGGAGCTTCCTAGGGCACAAGGGCATATTCAATTTCATCTAGGAGCTGCTCTGCTGAGCCTCCACTGTCCACCTTCCCCTTAAGCTCTGCGCTGGAGATTTTGGTGTCCTTAAAAGTCACCGAAAGCATCTAGAGCAACCTTGAAATGCATCCAGTCATCCTGTTTCTCATCTCCTGTCTTGGGTATCAGGAGCTCCAGACTCAGTTACAGCTCCTCTTTGGCCTGGATGAAACCTGGTCTTGTCCCCCAGGCTCATAGGCTCTCACTTCTCCCATCTGTAAAATGGAGCTACCTGCTCATCTTTCAAAAGGTTCCTCTGAGGATAGAATGAGACAAAGGGTGGAGGGCACCTGCCATAGCAACTGCTTCACAGTGGCTTCTCAAAAACAAAACAAAACAAAACAAAACCTCACAACAGTTCTGTTTTACTGTGGAGAAATAGGCTCACCATTCCTTTACTCGCCCAGTGATCATTTCCATGGTGTGATTATTTACTGTGTACCTCTTGAATGCCTAGATGTATTCCTACAGTCAGCAGTCACCAGAGCTATGAGACATGACTCAGCTAGGGAGGGGTAGAGGTGACTGGGACAGGGTTAGAGGGTTGTGCCTGGCCTGGGTCCTCCAGACTTTCTGTAGTTTGATAAAGGGAGCCATGGGTCTGCCCCATCTTGAGGGCAGGGAATATTGTGCAGGGGAGAAAGCATGGGGCTTGTGTTCATGCACTTCCCAGTACACTAAGGTGCTTACAGGTGTCGGCAAGTTCTCATGTGCTCCTCATTCATTGTGTGTATGCTTGTGCTAGCAGAGTATTTGTGTGGTAGATGTACAATAAGTGTCAGATTCAGCTAAAGAAATGTAACCAGGGGCTGTGGACATTGTCTTGATGGGTAATATGCTTACTGCACAAGCCTGAGAATCTAAGCTCACATCTCCAGCATCCATTAAAAAATCCAGTGTGGCAGCATGCACCTATAATCCCACAGCCAGGAGACAGAGACATGAGGATCCTTGGGGCTCACTAACCAGCCAGGCTAGCTAAATTGGTGAGCTCAAGGTTCAGTGACAGACACTGTCTCAAAAATAAGGTGTCAGGCAACTGAAGGAGTTACCCGATGTCAACGTATGACCTCTACTCACACCTGAATATGTGTGCACACTCATCTGTATGCACACATGCACATACATACATGAACGCATACTTACCATATACACAAGAGAAAGGAATCTGCATTGTTAATATGAATAAGGTAGCTATTGATTAAAGGAAATTTCCACTGTGTCCACAGGAAAGACCCTGGTGCGTGCTGGCTCCTCGGAGATATTTAGATGAATTCTGTTCCTTGTATTTGAAATTGCGGCATCTTTCTGCTTTAAAATCAAGGTTCCACTGGATTAGAGAGGTGACTCAGCAGTTAGAGGGATGACTCAGCAGTTAGAGGATGACTCAGCAGTTAAAAGCACTGGTTGCTTTTTCAGAGGACCTGGGTTTGATTCCTAGCACCCAGAGGGTGACTCACAACCATCTTTAACTTCAGTCCCAGATCTGACATCCTTTTCTCTCTGGGCAGCAGACACACATGTGATCCATAGACACACATGCAGGCAAAATACCCATACACATTAAGTCAAATAATAGGATTTATTTAAGAACCTGGAGAGATGGCTCCTCAGTTAATAGCTGCTCTTCCAGAGGACCCAGGTTCAATTCCCAGCACCCACATGCCAATTCATAAATGTCTATAACTCGAGTTCCAAGGGAATCTGTCACCCTCACACAGCATATATACAGCAGAACATCAAGGTGCATTAAATTAAATAAATAATTGATTTTTAAATTTTTATTTTAAAATTTCTGGTGCTGGCCTCCTGGGTTGAAGAAGGCAATAGCAAAGGGTACCCATGGTCTATCTCCTGCTTTTATCTTTAGTGTGTGTGTCCCCAACACCAAGTCAACAAACAGGTCAAGAGACATCACCATGCAAAACAAGGGAACAGAGGACTGACTCCCTCTTTATGGATCTTACACTAACAGCAGCAAAAAGTGATTTTTTTTTCTGGATGTTGTAGAACCAGTGAGTGGTCAGCTGATGGTGAGGTCACATGATTCATTAGCCATACTCGTCCTCAATGTTGTTCCTGTTGATTTGATGCTTGAGATGAGAGTGTTAACCCAGCTTTGCCAAAAGGCTTTGGGGAGAAGCTTAAATGGGTCCTGTGGTATTTGGGACTTGTACTTTAGTGTGGCAACCCTAATATCCAGGGTTGCCTGCTTTATTTTTCTTTTAAAGCTTAAAACTCTTGTTTGATATTATACTATTTCATGTAGTAGTTCAAATATATATATTTGAACACACACACACACACATATCTAGCATGTTCAAGACCCAGGGTTCCATCCTCAGCTATGAAAATAAAAAGTCTATATACTGTACAGCAAGATAGATTGTGAACACAGCGGCAAAGACACAAGGGAGAAAATGTCAAAAGGAGGCAGACATGAATGCTAGAGCCTCTCTGTAGACTCACTCTGGGGCCTGTAAATTGGGCCCCAAGCCTCTAGGAAGGCATTGGGAAAAGGAAGCCAGGTGAGTTACACTGTCCAAGTGGTCATCAAGCAAATCTGCCACAAGGAAAACAGGCTCCAGCTAATGCTGAGATGTGGGGCCAAGGAGCTGTGGAGTTGTGGGGAGCAGGCCTGGAGCAAGAGTGGAGTCCAATCCCCAGAAATCCCGTCCTGAATTTGGCAGGAGTAGGATTGCTCCCTCGCCCACCGCAGGCCTGCGGGTCCAGACCTAAGTAGACTTGAATCCCCACCTTTGCCCCACCAGAGGAGATCACATAGCCTGGTAGCCAGGTTAAACTTCCTCTTCCCTTATAAGGTCATGTCCAGCAGCACCTGAAATTCCCTCTCATGAAAATGAGGCACCCAGCACCCTGGCCCCCAGCCAGGGGTTGTTGTACACTACCCCGTAGGCTCTACTGACACCCCTCAAAGATTTAAATAGCCTTTGCCCCACCCCACCCCCCAATTAAATGAGCTGTCTCCCTAAAGAATGCCGCCAGTAGAGTCTGTTCTCCCTGCAGCTCACTCAGCGCCTGATCACATCCTTCTGGATTGGGGAGCAGAGAACAAACTCAACTCCAGAGGTGCATCTACCTAGAAAGATTCTCAGCACAACCACAACTCTTTCCTCTGCAGCTGTGTTGCCAGAGGTTCCCAGGGGAAGGTGCGGTTCAGTCTTACTGATGGTCCAGAAGAACACACAGAACACCCAGATGCCAAGAGTTACATTGCTTTAGTCTCTCTTGCACAGACCCAAAGGGCACCAGTAGCTTCTCACTGGTCAGAACTTGAAGCAGTGTTCCAAAGTATATTTCTTGTTAGAGAAATGGTCGAGTGCGAGTCTATGCTGATCCATGGCTTAGCTAGAAAGTTAGTGGCAGAGGCATCAGGAGAGGCAGGATGAGGCTAGCCGTGTCTATGCAAGACTCAGGTAGATACTAGTCCACTGGAGACTCTCACCAAAGATGACCTCATCAGAGGGTTTTCACAATCCAGAGGCAGGATGACCCTGTAGGTGTGTTGGCTGTTTTCTCTGCTCACACTGTCATTACCAAAGCGCTCACAAGTGGTCATAGTGACAGGGATGCTGGCCGTGACTGGGTTCAGCAACAGGTTTCTGTTCATCTAGGCAGGACTGACCATTGCTATTGCTGGGTGACTGATGGGCCGGCAGCTGGACCCAGCTCTGAGTCCTTCACAAAAGAAACCTATCTGAAATAATTAGAAAGCTATGTGACAGCAGGCTAACTACACTATATGCTTCCATCATGGGAGCAAAAATATACTCATGAGTTAGAAACAGCTCAATGGT
This sequence comes from Mastomys coucha, assembly GCF_008632895.1. Classification (NCBI taxonomy): domain Eukaryota; kingdom Metazoa; phylum Chordata; class Mammalia; order Rodentia; family Muridae; genus Mastomys; species Mastomys coucha. Next base: position 11,335,003 of record NW_022196910.1, on the reverse strand, counting down.
TAGGAGCCCATACCACTCTTGTGAGGACTCGAGTTCAGTTCCCAGCACCTATGCAGTGACTCACAACTTCTTATAACTTCATCCTCCTCTGGCCTCCAAGGGCATTGCACTCACATGTGTACGTACACACACACACTTGTACACACATTCACAAAACTAAAAATTAAAACTGAATCTTTAAAAGTAGAAGCAGACAATTATTTAGGATATGGGTTTCCCTTTCCTGTGTATAATGCTTCTTCCAAAAGCATGGATGGCAGATCCATGGGGTCACATGACTCGGAAAAGCATGTGAAAACACACCAAAAACAACAGTTGAGAATTAAAACAGCAGGTAAGAAGTTAAAAACCAGAATGTACCCTGTGACGGTAGAAAAAGTCATTTCCAGAGCCACTGATCGCTAGATGAAAATTCTCATACCTGTGACGAGCCTAGGTCTTTCCTTATGGTACAGCTGTGAGTGACATGTTAGGGCCCAGATGCTCAGCCACATCTACACATTATTCCAATCAGGCTACTGCAGGGATTATTATTGTTGGCACTGTATGCGGTTATTTTGAAGCTGCCACTTAATATAGTTAAATATTCAGGAGACATGATCTTGCTTGAATTTCAGAGGCTTTGACTATTTGGATGGCTTGGAATTGGAAGGGAAAATAGGGCCAGGGTCACATCAAGTTGGGCCAGGTGGGCTGGCCCACAAAGACCAGAGACACAGGGGTCTTAGGGTACTATTTTGTCTCTCATACTTAATTTTTTGTCCGCACATGGGAGTTGCTCCTAGCTCATGAATGGATGAGAAACCATTTGAGTATAATTTGATAAGCAAATGAGTGAATAAAGAAAAGATCTAATCCAAGGTACAGAAAGAGTGTCATAGTGAGTAACTGACAGCACTTTCTGCCTTTTCAGAACTCAAACAATAATTAAATATCACCCCTCTATTTTAAAGTTATAGCATGCACGTGTTTCTGGTTTAAGAGCCTAAAACCCCTCTGATCTTGCCTCCTGGATTGAATAGGTCTAGAGTCTAAACCTGTCTCTCCACCACACTGAGGACAATCCCCTCCTTCTCAGGCCCCAAGCCCTCAGAGTTGGCCCTGAGACCAGCCAGCCCCAGCTCTGTCCTAATGCCTCCTGAACCACATGAGCTTTGAGTTGAGTTCCCCTACAAAACCTTGATTCTCACAGGGACAATGAAGCTTGTTTCTGGTTCTTCCCCAGAGTTGGACATTTGGATAACTCTCTCCATGCTTCTTCCTTCTCCCCGGAAAGCATTATTCAAAGCTTTGAGAACTCATAGGCTTCGTAAAGGCTACATATATTGACTTGTCTCAGAGAATGGCAGACACATCTGGCCTCCAGATGTTCTCTGGTCCAAAATACCAGCCAATCTCAGGTGGCTACAGCTAGAGCTCAGACTAAACACGAGGTTGCAGACAGCCTCACACAAAGTCACCTTTCAGCTTGCCTGCAGCCCCTGCTACCGTTTTCTCCCTAGAGCTACCTCAGATCTGTGCTCCGGGACACTTCATAAACACACCTTGCAAGGACACAGGGGTCTCCATCACAATGAAGCGGGCCTCAGTGGCCACGTCTCGGCTTCACTGTGTGATTTCAGGTGTATGTATGTCTCAGTATCCAACAACAAACAGAATACTAATGGCCTCCGTGTTTTAGGATTGTGCTGGGAATTAGAGTCAGTGTGCATAAAGTACTGAGGATGGTGCCTAGCACATATTAAGTTCCAAGCAGGTGTGTGCCGTTATTATTCCTAATTCCCTCCTCTGGAGGCCAGTGTGGAATTAGAAGCTGGTCTGTGTGCTCTAATTGGTTTTTATCATTTCACCTTAGCCCTGAGGGAATATCTATTCTCCTAACCTCTCTTCAGGGCCCAGTAAGGATGGCAGTGGTAGTACTGAAACCTACCGAGCACACTTCCTTCGATAAGCCCTCGGCATCCACAGCCTGCACAAGGTCCTGTGAGTTGGCTCAGCTCCTAATAGGGTGGAATAGAAATGTTGATTCTCTGAGGTTGCAATTTTACCAGCTCCATTTTTTTGTCGGCTGAGTAGAAGGACCCTTAGGGAGGGATCCAAGAAGTCGTAGCACTAGGACTGGGCCTAGAGGAGTCTATCTCACATCCCTGATTCACAGCTAGCACAGGAGAGTTCCGAGGTCAGACACTCCTGGTTTGGGTGACACCAGGGTCACCAAAGCAGGTGAACTTTGGTGGTGACAGGCCTAGAAAAGGGATGGACAGACGTGAGGCATATAGGCAGAGGGAACAAAAATAAAAACACAAAATTTGAAAATTCAGAAGCATTTATAGGCTTAAAAATTGTTAGCTTTCACTTGCGTATCAGTAGGCAGAAGGCCAAACCACACCTGGTCCTGATAGGCAGTCCATGCTCCATGATAAAATAAAACACCTTTCTCTTGTAGCCACAGAACACTTTTGAGCAAAGTATACTCTGTGCTTTTGAGAGACCACCCAGTAGCAGAGAGTTGGATGTAATGACCGGTGGAAACTAGACGCTAGAAGGTCATTGGGCTTGATGAGGCCTGATGTTCCTTGAAGCTCTAAGCCACTGAAGCAGCAGGGCGAGATTTCTCCAAAGCCGAACTGAGAATCAGCCTAGCCCATACTGCAGGCAAAAATGTAACGAAGCCGTTAGAGGGCCTGAAAGCAGGGAGCTCCTTCAACTCTGAAGGTCACAGCCCCAGTTACAAAGACCTGAATGCTTCGTGCCATGCACACACACATTACGCACAGGTTGGTATATGCAGGTGTGTACATGTGGGGGATAGCCCAGTGGTTAAGCCTCTTAGAGGATCACATGTGGACTGACTCAGCAATGAGCTATGGGGTTGTGCCTGGGTTCACACTAACGGGTGAAGCACGTATATCTGGATAGTAGTGTGTGATATCCCAAAAATGACAGAAGGAAAGATTGGTTGATGTAGGTAGGAAGCAGGAAGACTGGAGGCTCAGGAGGCCAGCACTGTCCTCCAGGCCACCAGTGCTATTCAGAGCTGTGGTTCTTAACCAGCGCCGATTGTGCCTGGGGACATGAGACCATGTCTGGAGATATTCGGGGTTGTCACAGTTGACAACAAGGGTATTGTTGACTCTTGTAAGTGGAAACCAAGGATGGTACCGGACATTCTGACATATACAGTCCAGACCTTTGGGAAACATGATTACCTTTCTTATGGCATCCACATTGCTGAGGTTGAGACGTCGATCTGCATTAGAGTAACGAGGTGCTACCCAGAGTCTACCAAGCACAGCGGCTTGCTGGCGTCTGTGTGGTCAAGGTCCTTCTAGCGAGTGGCAAAAACTCCAACTGCACACAGATGGAGCCGAGCATCTTCATGCAGCAGCTGGATTAGCTGGAATTCCAGCTTCTGGTATGGCTGTCTCTGTTGATGCTTTTCCATCCTGCCTCTGGTCCCTCTGGGGTCTGCTCTCTCCCTGGGGTGTCTTAACCCTTCTTGAAGCTAAGATTACTGGATTTCAAGGCTTTTTCTTCACACCTTCAAAACACATGCCTCAGCCTAGCCTGACCATCCCACCACTTGGGATGCAGAAGCAGGAAGACCGTGAGTTCAAAGCCAGCCCAAGCTGCATAGTAAGACTTTCCCTCAAAACCCAACCGACCATGGGACCTTTCTCATGGTGGTTGTTGAGGAAGCCTTACTGACTCAGAACTAAGGATGTGTCCCTTCCCCACTGAGCCCTTGTCATGTCAGGAAAGGGCTCAGAGGGACAACTCTGAGCAGAGAGACTCCATGTTTATTCAGGAAAGGGCAAATGGTGGTGTCCCAGAAAAAAACATGGGGGTCCAACTGCCAGAACAAGTGAGTGGAGGGCACACAGCCACCACCCCTGCCAGTAAGTCACACGTGTTTAACCTGCCCTTCCCATTCTGTTTCTGGCTTCCTGAGGAAGGACCACCCTCTCCCACCACAGTGTGGTACTTCACCCAGAAGCTCCAAGCCAAGGGGATAGCTTTGGGTGGCTCCTTTCCTTCCTGGCCCCACTCAGAACTCCAATCATTTGTACCTCCATCTTATGTAGTCTGCAGGGAACTGAGAGAACATGTACTAGCACTGACTTCCCCTGGCCTCTGCTGTTCCATGGAGACTGATGCATCTACACACACACACACACACACACAGAGAGAGAGAGAGAGAGAGAGAGAGAGAGAGAGAGAGAGAGAGAGAGAGAGAGAGAGACAGAGACAGACAGAGACAGAGACAGACAGAGAGAAAGAGAGACAGAAAGAATCAAAGCCTCTGGTCTACCCAGCCGACAGATCCCATTATCACTATCATTCCCAGCTGAGGAGAACCTGCATCTGTGCCTTCTGAGTTTGGCCCATCCTGCCTCTGCCTTTCACCCCCCGGCTTTTTAAGAGAAAAGCTCTTGTAACTCTGGAACTGTGTGTGTCTGTGTATGCATGTGTGTCCATGCATGTGTATATGTATGTGTGTGTGTGTGCATGTGCATGCATTTTGTGTGTGCTTATGTATGTGCCTATATGTGTGAGTCTGTGTGTGGCATGTGCACATATGTGTCTCTGTGTATTTGCAAGGATGTGTCTGTATGTATGTCTGTATACATGTGTGAGTCTGGGTGTGCGTGTTCATATGTGTGTATGCGTGCATGGTGTGTGTGCACATGTGTATTGTATATTCAGGTGTATACTCATGTGTGTCTGTATTGATATGCATGTGTGCTCATGTGGCATGCATCTGCACTTGTATTATGAGTATGTATGTGTGCGTGCATGCATGCCTATGTATGTTTTCACATTGAAGATCCAAGCAACAAAAAGAACAGAACACTTGACCTTCCAAAGCAAATCACCCAGCCTTGCCCATGAATCACATATTATCCCAGCCCAGGAGGGATTATTCCTGCAGGGTAATAAATGAGATTATCATTTTATTTATTTTTTATTTTTTCATATTCTCTTGACACACAACATAGCTTTTCTCTTATAAAACAATATTTCCAAGGCTATACAAAACTATGGTGGAAATTATGTTAGCCAAAGGAAGTGCGTGTGGGAGCCTGAAGGATGACTTCAAGCATCTTTCACTCTCAGCTGCTTCTCTGCTGCGTGCAGAGCTGACAAGGACTCTTCCTCATTCCAAGTCTGTGCTGAGGACATGTGTGGATGGGGCTGGGTAGAGTCAGAGAAGGACACAGGCTGGTTGGGGGAAGTGTATGGACAACATAAAGGGAAGCAGGCGTTGGGGTTCCTGGTCCCCTTGGTTGTCTGGTGTCCAAGACATTGTGAAGTTCTCACAGCTTTGAGTAGTGAGTCGCTGATGTTCACAGCGCTCTGAGCTGGCCGCTGTCCTACAGTTTCTCACACTTGGACTACTTTAACCTTCATAGCACTTCTAAGTCATAGCTTACTGTTATATCACCATTTTACAGACCAAGGAGGCCCAGAGAGGCCAATAACTTGCTCAAAGTCACACAGCTGCTTTGTAGATGAGCTAGGGTTTGAACCCAGATAGTCTAGCTTCGGAGGCTGGTTATCATTATTTCATTCACCACTGCTCTTGTGAACCCCATTTGTAGCTGAAAATCTGATACTGCACAGCATACAGTCACGCCTAGTTTTTCTTGGCTTTTCCTAGAGAACAGAAGTATTCTTCCTCCCCAGTTCCTGCTACTGGCTCATAGTGGATGTGCAGTGGCCCGGGTAGGGACATTGTCTTAACCACAAGCTCCTAGGGACAGAGCTGGGTTGGTACAGCGCCTGCCTAGCATGCATAAAGTTCTGGCTTAGATCCAGCACGGCACAAATTAGACATGGTGGCTCACACCTGTAATCCCAGCACTAGGAAGGAAAAGGCAAGAAGATCAGAAATTCACAGTCCTCCTCGTCTGCTTAGGGAGTTCCAGTTCTAGGCTACATGGTATTGTCTCAAAATGTAACAAAGCAGGCAGGGCAGGGCGAAAGAGAGACAGAAAGAATCAAAGAACTAAGGGATGCACACCTTCAATCCCAGCTCTTTGAGGCAGAAGCAGATGGATCCTCTGTGTGAATTCTGGGCTAGCTTGCTCTATATAGTAAGTTCCAGGCCAGCCAAGGCTACAAAGTGAGAACCTGTCTCAAGAAAAGGTTATGGGTAGGAGGGTGTTAGGGGAAGAAAGAACCACAGGCTATGAAACTATGGCCGAGCCTTTAGACTGACCCAGGGCTGCAAAGCTGTAACAGTAAACAGCACTTGGCGTGGCTTTCCATGCTCAAAGCTAAGGACACTGGAAGACACTCTGGCAGCAATTCATGCAGGGAGTCATTAGTCTTTACTGTCCTAGATACACCCCAAGCTCTGGGCTTCCCAGACAAACCCTTAGCTAACGGGAAAACTAAACCAAAAATATTTAATAGTTCCCCCTTGGCTGTCCCCAGAAGACAGAATGCTGCTTTTGTTCCCAAAGCCCATGTTCCCTAGAGGGGGCAACTTTATGTCCCTTCAAATAAGAAAGAAAAAAAATCCAAGGAAACGGGGCCTTGGGTACTATTCTCATTTTTCATGGCATGTCTGCCATGTCTGCCAAGGTCCTCTTCCTGTTTACACTGCCCACCCCTTCCTTCTGGCTCTTGCTAAGATCTCCAGATTGCACACCCTGTTGGTTTTTTTCTCTCTAATTTCAGTGCCATGTCATTGAGCTCCCTTTTTAAAAAGCCCTTTATCAGTAAGACCGAGAGGACACTCTGCCCCTTCTGACAATGGCACTTGATCACCCACAGCAGAGGGTCTGAGCTGAGCTGCATCCTGGAGTGATGCTGGCGTAAAGGCAATGGGCACCGGGAAAAGCAGTGGACTGCCAGAGTGGCCGCACCAGGGACACAACAGCTCCTAAGGGGGAATGGTTCCAAAATGCAGGCTGCTGGGGAGGAGCAGAGGCACTCAAGGGGGAAGAGAAGGTCAGCCTTTGCCACTGTGGGAAGCAAAGGCAGGGCTCCATGCAGGAGCTGGCTTCGGGGAGATACAGCCTTGGAGGTAGAGGAAGATTCAGGAGGTGTGGTGGGAGGGAGAGACAGGATTCAGGTTCTGGAGTCACAGTCAGGCTCAGGCCTCACCCTCACTGGTCCCCTTGCTAGCTGGCAGCCTCTATCTCTCAGTGTTAGGGGATGATGGAAATGCCGTTGTAATCATGTAAACGTTCATCTTCATGTCAACTTGATGGGATTCAGTGTCACCATGGAAACACACCACTGGGTGTATCTTTGAAGATGTTTCTAGAAAGGTTTAACAGAGCAGGGAAGACCCACCTGGGATGTGAGTGGCAGTTTCCCATGGGCTGGGGTCCCTGGCAGGATCAAAGTGGGGAAGCAAGCTAAATATTAGCACCCACCTCTTTCTATGTTCTCCTACACAGTGGACACAATGTAACAGGTCGCCCCTTGCCTTTGCTCTCCCCCACCCAGCCCCCACCCCCTGCCTTGATGAACTGTATCTCTTCAACTGTGAGCCAAAATAAACCCTTCCTCTCTCAAATTGATTTTTGTCAGGTACTCCGTCACAGCAATGAAAAGAGGAACAAATCCACTCTGTGACTTGATTGAGTTCTTGTTTAATTAGATATCAGAGGGCTCGCTGGCTGAGACTCCTCAGGCTGCACATTCAATAATGAGTATATTATTGGATGTGAACTATACCAAATAAAGTTAATTTGAAAATTGACCCTTTTCCATCTAAAAAGCAATGGCAACTTCTTAGGAAAGGGGGTGGGGCCACGCCAGCCAGTGTCGGTAGCCTGCTCACCCCAGGCTTGGCTCAGCACAGTTCGTTATTGCTGCCACCGTGAAATGAGTTACTAGACAAGGGCAACAGGGCTCCCAAGGATTGGAACTGAGATTCGAACTCAGATCTGCATGACCATTCATCTGAGTAAGCTGGGAATTAGCTTAAGTCCAAGACCCAGATCAAGACACACACTGATTTCCGTACTCTGTACTTCTTCAGATGCAGAAGTCCTTAGCCCGGTGCCACAGCCTGTGTGTCCTGAGAATGCCTGAGCCCTAGCCCGCCATTGACAGAGAATAGTACAGAAAAAGGTTGCCTCCCTTTCAGCATGCACTCTGCTCTTTTCACTCCCTCGCTCAGCTCAGTGAACATCAGCCAGGCACTATTCTTTGCATCACACTTTGCTCAAAGGCTGCCCCCACCCCCAATAGGTTGAGGAGATGCAGTCCTGCCCCTCCCATAATGCAGCATGCTAGGCTGAGTATGGCTTAAGAACGATTGGCTTGTCATTTGGGGAGCTAGGCTGAGCCCTGGGGTGGCCTCTTGAGACGGAGGGGGCTTGGGTGAAAGGGTTGGGAACCACAGATGCCTGGGGAGATATTGTAAAGGCATGCTGAGGCTCCGTGAGGATTTAGAGGCAGAATATGGAGGGATCCCTCTTCCCTACGCCCTCTCCTGTCACAGACACTTCCATCCACTGACACCTAATGATGATAACTTACTGACCAGACACCAGTGTTTCCATCTGAAAGAGAAATGGAGAGATGTTTCCTGACAGTGACTAGCTGCCTTCTCTGGAAGCAAGTACAGGGAAGATCCTCTGGGAGATGCCACTCTCTCGCCCGAGGCTGGCACGGAACAGGGTGTGTCCTTGGCTCTCCTTGGCTCCTTCTTCGAAGCCAACACTTTTCTTTTAGCACCAGAAGCAGAGACAGCTTTCCCACCCTCTAAGAAATTCTCACCAAGCCTGACCCCTCCCACCCAGGCTTCCTCTCTCTCTCTCTCTCTCTGAACATCAACCTGGCATTATTCTCTCTCTGCCTTCATTCCTCCCTCTTAGAATGACTTACGGGCCTGTAGCAGGCCTCTCCCTCCAGAGGTCCAACCAAACTCACTTAATACAACCAAAGAAAGTGGCATGCCTGTTAAAGCTAGCTCTTTGCAGGGATAGCCAAGGGAGTTAAAAACCTCAAGCTGAATTCTCTGCCTGCTTATTAGCTGTGTGCTCTGGGCAGCCTCTTGCCTTTCCCCAGAGATAAACTCATGCCCTCCAGCACCTAAGGCTGGGAAGGCACTGTGTACTGAGGCCTGCATTGGAACCTGAGCTCAGGAGACGCTTGCCTGTGCTGCTCTTAGGATCAGAATGACGTTAGACACACCAGAAACAGGTGCACACTGGAGGCTGGATTACTGAATAGAACTTTCCTGCGACCAAGTCACAGAAGGCTGAGCTGCTGCCTCAGGTGTCCCCTGGGGCTGAAGCTGCAGAGGCAGGGTGGGTGGGGCAGGACAATATTGGGTGCTCTTGGAGGAAGCAGCAATACCAAGCCCTGGCTCCAACCTTTTACTGTCCCCACAAGGGAAGCGGTAGGGACCACTTTGCTGTGAACAAAGCATCTCTCTAGGCAAAATCAGACCCTGACATGAAGGTAGAATCTCTAATAGTGCTAGCTAATGGTGTTTTGTTCAAGCTAGCTGAGCTGATGCACATCAACTGAGCACTCCCAAAGTTCTGGTACCTTCTTAGCCTCCTAGGCTGCTGTGTTGTGCAAAAGAAAAATGGCCCAGGCATCTCTTACGATTGGTACCTTGTCTGAAGTATGCTGCTTTAAATGTGTCCCTTCCAAACCCAAGCATCTTAGAATGGAGTTTTCTTTGGAAATAAGGTCCCTGCAGATGGGAGTGGTTAAGATGAGGTAGACCCTCACCTTAGGTAGGTTCAGCATGCCAAGAATCCTAAAAAGGGGACTCTGGATACAGCTACATACAGAGAGAAAATACAGTGAAAACAGAAGACAAGACCAAGTGATTGTCTACACCCCCCAGGTGCCATCTGCCTGAAGCCAGGAAAGGCACAGACAAATCCTCTTTCAAACACTGCCCGTCTGGACCTCTACACACTTTGGACATCTAGCTTCCAGAAACAAAAATCATGGAGTTGGAATTGTTATCAAATATTATGTGGGGGCAGGTGGGGGCAAGGAACACACACAGGTACACACATACACACACACACACACACACACACACACACACACACACACACATGACATGGCAGGCCCAGGCCAAAGTGTTCCCTGAGACATCACGGCATGTAACAAACCTGGTATAAAGAGATTTATTTGGGGGAAGGGAGGGAGGGAGGGCCTGAAGAAGGGGTAGAGGCAGGCAAAGTGAGCAGAGCCATGAGGGCAGAGAAGTGGGGACAGCGGAGGACAGAAAGGAAGATAGAAATAGGGGTGGGGAGAACAGCCGGGAACACATGTGAGCAGAGAGAATGAGCTGGGGAGGTGGGGCAGGGGCAGAGCCCGTTCTTGTGTTTTTATACCATCCTTTTACGCAGCACCTGGCTGCAGGTAAGCCATTGCTGGGTTCCTGGGAGGAGCCTCATGGAATCTCCTGAAAGCCAACAGGGGTTTCTCAAGTAACTAAAGCCAGCCCTGAATCCTCTCTGTAACCCAGGCTCTAATTCCTCCTCTTCCTGCCTCCATCCCACCCACTCCCACTCCTGTCCGGACTGGGGTTACACTTGTGCACCACGGTGCATCTATATAAGCCGATAGCTTTGTGAACTGATAAGAAGTAGCCATTTATGTGGACACCTCAGATCTCATCACACACCCACTGGGGGCAGGGGGATGTGGTCACCCCTGCTTCACAGTCTCAGGAACTGAGGCTCAGAGAGGAAAAGCAACCTGCTCAAAGCCACACAGTGAGAAAAAGGACTCAGACAAGAGTATTGATTTCTCAGGTCCTGGTTTAGAGCTGCACAGCCGGATCCTAAGAGAGAAGCTGGCAACCCAGATCCAGGCCTAAAGATGAAGCCCCACCTGGCTTCCTTCACACTCAGACAAAAAAGGTGGCCTCCGCCAGGCTGTCTGCTGTGAGGAGCCTGGTGGGCCATCAACAGCAAGAGCAGGGAGCTGCCCAGAAACCAGGGCTGACAAAAAGCTAGAGGCACTCTGCAAATAAGCCTGGCCAGAAGGCTGCTCCCAGACTCCAAGGGTGTGGCCAGGAAGCCAGGTGGCCCCAGCCATCAAGTGCCAGGAACCAAGAGATCCAGGAAAGGCCTCCTCCCGCCCTGACACCACCCAGGGCTTGAGCTTTCCCTAGGCAGCACCTACCTTTGCTGCTGAGCCCAGCCGCTCTTGAAGCAGGGCCTTGGGGGTCATTCTGGGTTTCATAAATCATTATTTAATTTATTTATTCTTTTACAACTTCATATTCATATGTGTGTATATACATATACATATATACACATACACATATACAGTGTTCTTTAATCAAAGTCTCCCCTATCATCTTCTCTTATACTGTTCTTCCTCCCACCAAGTCCTTTTGTCCCAAGCCCCCTACTACTCTTAGTCTTTGTGTGTGTGTGTGTGTGTGTGTGTGTGTGTGTGTGTGTGTGAGTCCCACCATATTTAATTTGCGCTACTTGCATGAGCATGGGGCTGGTTATTTACTTAGGTAGAGGCAATGTACCTGTGGGATCATTTTTAATCAAAGCATGGAATGTAGTGTCACAGGCCCTCCAGGGCCTGCAAAACAAGCCTTTGATGCTGCAGCTCCTGTCAGGAGACTGTGGAGACACAGTGGAGCTGTCACTAACCATCTGGGAAATGCAGAGAGAGGGAGAGAGAGAGGGAGAGGGAGAGAGGGAGAGGGAGAAGGAGAAAAGTGGAGAGGGATAGAGGGAGAGGGAGAGGGAGA
>NW_022196910.1:11319398-11323144 GCF_008632895.1 Mastomys coucha | reverse complement strand
GGACAAACAGGATTCCCAGATCATAGGGCAGCCTCTCTGGGTCTCTGTAGTCAGAAGCTCCCCCATGTCACCTGTTGTCCTTACCAATGAAGCCCTCTCTCCTCCGGTGTCTGGGAGAGGCAGTGGGACAGGGGCCAGCCTTCTTTAGTTAGCTCAGCCACAAAGCCACAGTGTGATTGGGGGTGACTCATTCTTAGTCAGCCAATTCCCACTACTACTATCTATCCAGCCTGGGAGGGAGCCAGGTCCCACCCTACCGGCACAGCCACACCCACACCGGTGTCCCCACCCTTAAATAATCTGCAAGTAGACCAGGCTTGATCAGAGACCTGAACCTACCCTGGGGGTGATAGATGAGCTTCCCAGGTCCAGCTATTGGAAACCTAAATTGGTGACTAAGGACAGACTCTAGTCCCAGTAAGACTAGAGTTAGGCACAGTCATCCTGAGACCCTCATCTCTGACAGGGGTCAGAGGAGCCAGAAGGGCTCCAGAGATGTCACAGTCCAACCCCACAGTCCCCTCCTAGGCGCTTCCCACATATGTACTCCTCGGACTGTGGGTAAAGCTTTCCTATTAACAGCTGGTACACCTGTATCGATCCCTGTGTACCCATTTCCCACTGGAAAAGTCAAGGTAGCTACATCCTGGGTCTTCAGGAAAACTAGTGGTGCCACTTAAGAATGGTCCTACCAGGCCCAAGACACAAGAACCCTCTCATGTGGCTCAGCCTAACCTGAATGTGAGTCTCCCATGACCACCATACAGACAGACCTCCAGACAGAATGACCTGAATCGGTTTTCATGCTGTGGAGGTCAGAAGCTCAAACAAACCTTGTTGAGCTAAGAGCAAGGTGTTGACTGAACCGTGTCCCTTTGGAGACCTGGGAGAGACTCGGCACACCCCTTTTAAAGCCCCTTTCATCTTCATAGGTTCTGTCGAGTAAATGGTAAACATCTTCGAAGACCATTATTCACTGACATTAGAAGTTGGAGTTCAACAGCACAATTCTAATTCCTTTCAACTTGATAATTTCAGCCTGGCACTGGAAGTAGCTTTCCATTTTCCAAGACTGTGTGACCCTAGGGAAGTTCCCTACCCTCTCTGGTCCTTGCTTATCTCTATGAAAAGGAGTTACCCACAGACTCTGATAAGGGATCATGATCGTGTGCTTCGGGTCTGGAAATGCTGGCAGCTGTACTTCATAATATCTATGGCTCCCTAGCTTACGGGGCCTGCGATTTCACGACTCGCTGCTTCTAAATAACAGACGCAAACTCTGAAGATGCATAATCACATCTGTTGAGAAAGTTCCCTTGGGGAGAGGAGTGGATCATTTTTTCTCTGTTGGCACAGTGCTTTGTACCGGAAGACAGTTGAGCACACACACCAACAGCAAAGAGATAAGGCAACTGTGCTTGTATGTGTGTGTAAATGCTCAGGGGCTGTGTGTTTATGTGTGCAAGCACCTGCGTACAAAGCTCGGATAAAAAACGTGTTCCTCTAACCAGCCCCTGGCTCCCTAGAATTAAGCAACCTTCAGATGTGTATTTGGGGGTCTGGGGGAAGGATCATGGTGAGCCCATTGCCACTGAGGCCTGGCTCTACTGACAGCAGCTGGTGGGGTGAAAAGGTGAACACTTCCACACATTAGCATATGCCCCTGATGCTCAGCACCCTCCTTTCGATTCCTGCTTACCTGGACAGTGTCCCCTACACCAAAGCAGCCTTCATCCCCTCTGACCAGCCATCTTGTCTAATACTTCAAGCTACTAAAGTGACTGTTCTTGCACATCACCAGCTTGATTCTAACCACTCCCTATCTGTGACTTCCAGTCCTGGTGCTCAGAGCCCCTGACCTGGAATCCAGAAGTCAGCTCAGGGCCAGCCCTGACTTGTGTCAGCCTTTGATGAGTCACTAAAGACTCTATATATGTCCCCCACCCCACCTGTAGAAGTCATATACAGGATCATGCAACTCAGGCCACTATTCTGCCAAGGTTTGCTGGCTCCTTTAGACTCTTATGGGCCTCTAGTGCAGGCGCTAAGCAGACCCAGCCCCTCCCTGCCCTAAACTGTTATCTCCTCTTGCCTGGATATCAGCCCAGCAGCCTGGCCCTATGCACTCTGTGCCAAGATCATTTCTCTGCCTCGGGCTTTTCACTAATCTCAGATGTGCCTTCGAGTCCTTCCCAGCTTAGCTACTCCCTTTCTTTCTGAGTAGGACAAACTCTGAAGCCAAATGGATTAATTCCCAACCCCACCTATATCCCCATCTGTGTGACATTTGGAAAGAAACCTAACCTCTCTGAGCCTCCTTCTCACGATCTGGAGAAGGATAATCATGCAAGCTACTGAGGAATGTAAGGATTAAAATTATTAATGGCGTGAGGTGCACGGAATAGTGTCTGGCCCACACGAAGTACCACCAAAGTCTTCATTCTCACTTTCCATGACTACTATCATTTATTGGCCTCACCCAAATATTATTGGATATCCTGCTGTGTAAAGTGGGTGAGTGGAAGATCTGAAGCTATTTAGGGGAGTTTGGGTCAGCCTGCCCAGGGAAACAGTGTGGTATTATGCTCAAAAAAAAAAAAAAAAAAAAAAAAAAAAAAAAAAAAAAAAAAAAAGCCAGAAATGGTTCCCCATAGAAAGCTGAAGTGATGGCCTTAGAGATTAGAAAAGTTATGTGAGCAGAGACAGGAATGTGGAACATCACATCCATGGACATAAGTGGCTTTGTGGACTTGTGAGTAGAATGGAATTTGTTTGGACAGCTAGGCCAGGCGAAGGCCACAGAGGCCTCTAAGCCCCGGTTAAAGAGTTTCCATCCCATCCTCCAGGCAAGAGGAAGCCACTAAAGGTTGTTCAAGTGGGAGAAAGAGAAGGCCATGGGCTCAAAGCTTGGCTCCGAGCAGTCAGGTGTTTAACACCCAGAGAGAAATCAGTTCTGGCCACAGGCCCGATGGATTACTAACACAGTAATGCGTTTTCTTGTATTCTGGAAGCTGGAGACCTGAAATGGAGGCATCCACAGCTTTGCTAACTATGGGAGGCTGCAGGGTAGGATTTGACCCACACTTCTCTCCAAGGTTTAGTTGGCTGCCAGCAGACTATGGTGTCCTTCGGCCTGTAGATCCCCACTTCACTTTCCCCTCCTCATGTGGCCACCTCAGTGTAATTGTCAGCGTGACACAATTTAGATTCACCTGGGAAGAGAGTCCCAATGAGAAGCTGTCTAGGTCAGCTTGACCTGTGGGCATGTCTGTGTGGGTTTGTCTTGACTGTATTAATGGCAGTAGGAATACCTGCCATTTTGGACAGCACCTTTCCCTGGCTCTAGGTTTTGGACTGTTTAAGCATAGAGGGAAACTGAGCACCAGAAAGCTCACATGCATTCATTTCTTTCTGCTCCCGACTGAGGGTGTGACTAGCTTCAAGTTCCTGCCCTGTCTTATCACAGCAACAGAAATGAACCCAGAACAACTGGTGCGTTCCAGTCTTCCTCTGCTGTTCTGTTACAGGGCTCTATCTGTGCCACCAGGCTGACAAAGCACTCCAAGCCCAGCATGAGCTCATTCTGATGCCCTCCAGTTACTGGCATGTAAATCGAGTGGTCCATCTTACACTGACCGTTGGGCTTTCTGCAGACATGTCTTTCGGAGACACTGTTCAACATACTAAAGGCAATGGCACAGACAGTCTCTGAATATCACCAGTCTCGGGCTTTGGCTCATGTATGT
>NW_022196910.1:11312379-11319388 GCF_008632895.1 Mastomys coucha | reverse complement strand
CACTGAGCTGCATCTGAGCTTCCTCAAGGAATGCTGGATCTTGTTAAATCCCTCAATTGGACATGACCCCCAGGGGCATCCTTCCCACACGTCTAGAAAAGGGCCTCTCTTCCCCATGGAGGCTAGCTCTTCCCTCCGCATCCTGCCTCCCTGCAGTCCCCACCAGGCCCCATAGCCTAGTTGAAAGTGAAACTGTGGTACCTTGAACTCTTATCAGCAGCCACAAATGAGCGTTTAGAGTCCTCTTGTGGTTTGTTATTTGCTCTGCAGTCAGCAGCTGAATTTGCCCTAATGGGATTCTAAAGTTTTTAAAAGCCAATTTAGTAATCTTTGTAGTTTTGATGGATTGTGAAAGACTGATTAGTTATTTATGTCTGTATACACATGCGTGGCTGCAAATGGCAGCCGTGCGCTTTTATGTGCCATCAATCTCCATACTATGCTAATGGAGGAATACAGCCAACTCTCAAAATGCTGTAGAGATGCGTGTGTATGCGCACACACACACACACACACACACACACACACACCTCTGTCACTCCATGTGGTCAGCTGTAGGGTATTTCCATTTATTAAATATTTCACTGCCAAAAAAAAAAATTGCCAGGCAGTAGTGGCACACACCTTTAATCCCAACCCTTGGGAGGCAGAGGCGGGCAGATTTTTGAGTTCAAGGCCAGCCTGGTCTACAGAGTGAGTTCCAGGACAGCCCGGGCTACACAGAGAAACCCTGTCTCGAAAAACCAAAAAAAAAAAACAAAAAAACAAACAAAAAAAAAACAACATTATTTCACTGAATAGTTCCTACCATATCATATCAAATAAGTAATAAATCTATCACCAGGCTGTTTAATTAAAGATAATCAGATTCCGAAAGCATAGAATACAGTTGAATATACTTAGCACTGAAGCTGGGTTGAATGTGATTTAATCTTTTGTGGGTGACTGGGAACCTTGCAGACCCTGAGGGGCTTCGTGACGCATAGAAATAATCCTCTTGTTGTGTGGAGGCTCTACTGGAGAGGAATCTCCCCCTGGACGGCAGCCAGGTACAGCAGCCTCCCTTCTAGCGGGAATCCTTGCTTCTACCTGGAAATGGCTTGTATATATCCCCGGAGAAGACAGATCTGTGAATATTTGTCCTTGGCATCAAATGCTGTTGGCAGCTGGTGTGAAATCCTCCAATTTTGTTTCCAGCTCCCTTTAATTTCTGTAACAGAGAAGAATACCCAGGAGGGTGTTAATATGGCTTTAACACCTTTCTTTAACACTAATCCTTCTCTACAAAGAATTCTACCCAGGACTCATTCATGAATCCAACTTGTTTTTATGAAGGAAGTTCCTGTGAGGACTCTGAGGTAGAACCAGAGAATTGGGAGCAGCGAAGAGACAGCTAAATGTGTTTCAGGAAGCATAATGTATATTCAAACATGGTCTTTAATAGACTTAAACCTCTGAACCACCCCATCATTGGCTTTCCTTTCCCATACAATCTTCTTCAGCAATTGAACGGCATTCAGAGAGCCAATGATTCAGAATTTAAATTGATATTGGAGAGAAGGAGATAAAAATAGCCTTGAAGTGTCATTTTAAAAGAAGTGAGGTTGAATCAAGACCAGTCCTTTCTGATTTTAAAGCCTTTATGAAGCTGCAATAATGAAACAATTTATTTCCCACACTGAAAAAAAAAAAAGATGAGATCGATAGGATAAAGTGGGAAATACAGAGGTAAATGCAATCAATCGTACCTGGAAATAAAGTGGTTTATAGAGCAGGATGTAAATCAGTGGGCTAAGGTGGTTTATCCAGTAGTGACTGACGTGGTTGATTGGTTACTCTAGAAAAATAACAAGTTGATTCCCAGCCTACTCTAGATAGGTCACAGTTTTAATATTGGTAACAAAACTAAAATTACCATCAGAAGCATGCTTAACTTTCAGTAATCTTCCCTAGGGGAAACACTTTGTTTCTTCTTTTTATGTGTATGTGTGTCAAGGTTGATATGTGCACTTCTGTGCATGCATGTAGAGGTCCAAGGTTGATACTGGAACTCTTCCTCAGGCACTCTCCCACTTATTCTTTGAGGTATGGTCTCTCGATTGAAACCAGGACTCGCCAGCATGACTGGATTCACTAGCCTACTTGCTCCTAGGATCTTGTCTCTGCCTTACAAGGCTGGAATTGTAAGCAAGCCACCATACCCACTCAGCATTTGCATGGGTTCTGGGGATCTGAGCATCAGTCCTCTTGTTCATCTGGCAAGTGTTTTGGCCACTGACGTATCTCCCTACAGAGGAAGCACTTAATAAACACAAGCCTAAACCTATAGAGAGAAAGACTGAATGAGCGAAGTTGAATGAGAACATCCCTGGTTGGAAGGATGCTAAAAGCACACTTGAAGAACAGACAGAAGACTGAGAAGCACATGTGCAGCACGTATGTCAGCAAAAGGCTGGTGTCTTAATGTGCAAAGAACATTTTTATCAATGAGAATCTGATTTTCTATTTTTTTTAAAGATTTATTTATTTATTATATGCAAGTACACTGTAGCTGTCTTCAGACGCACCAGAAGAGGGCGTCAGAACTCATTACGGGTGGTTGTGAGCCACCATGTGGTTGCTGGGATTTGAACTCATGACCTTCTGAAGAGCAGTCGGTGCTCTTACCCGCTGAGTCATCTCACCAGCCCCTGATTTTCTATTTAAAATTTAAAAAAAAAGCTGGGTAGACTGACTTAGGAGACAAATGGAAATGGATGCTAATGGCTATAGGGAAAGTATGTTTACCTAAAATGATATCAATTTGTAGATCCCCCTTCTCCCTGGAGTCATTAGTCACTGGCCCACAAGGACAAAGGGAGCAGAGTTGACAAACAGGATTTTGGATGGCCCATGAGTAAGAACGATAATAATGACACACAGGGAGACACACATTCAGGAAGACAGATCAACTTTATTCGTGGTGAATCTAGGGTTATATCGTTTTGGGAAGGGGGTAGGAATATCCAGGGTAGACAGAGGTCACTTGCTGAAGGCTGAGGTACTGAGCTACCCCATTAGCATGAGGAGGCAGTCCAGGAGTCTCAGGTGCTAGCTGAATGGGTTCTTATTCTGGAGGAGGGAAGGCTGAAACTGTAATCTAAGCAAGGCCATGTGGCACTCCCCAGGTCGAGGGTGAGGAACTTGGGTCAGACAGGTCAGAAAGGAGAGGCCTTGATAGTAAGGGCAGTCCAGCACATTTAGTTCTGCTTGGTAATGTAAGAGTTTAACCTTAGTTAGGAGGGCAACAGAAATTAAATTAAATTAGATACTACCATCTAGCTTCTACATGGGCTAGGGCTTGGTGTGACCCATGGACATTTCCTACATGGTGCTTTACAAAGTTCTACGTCTCTCTGACTGGATTCTGTGTTCTAGAAGGCAAGAACCATCAGAATTTTTTCCCTGGAGAACCTGCACATTGAGCTTAGTAATGTTGAGTGAGTGAGTGAGTGAGTGAGTGAGTGAGTGAGTGAGTGAGTAAATGAGTGAGCAAGTAAATGAATGAGTGAATAAGTGAGTGAGTGAATAAATGAGTGAGTGAGTAAATGAGTGAGTGAGCAAGCAAGTGAGTGAATGAGTGAGTGAATGAGTATGTATGGTGAATGAGTGAGTAAGTGAGCAAGAGAGTGAGTGAATGAGTGAGTGAATGAGTGAGTAAATGAGTAAGTAAATGAGTGAGTGAGTGAGTGAATGAGAGAATAAGTGAATAAGTGAGTGAGTAAGTGAATGAATGAGTATGTGTGGTGAATGAGTGAGTAAGTGAGCAAGAGGGTAAGTGAGTAGAATGAGTGAGTGAGTGAGTGAGTGAGTGAGTGAATGAATGAGTATTGATAGACAGATCTTACATAGGAAGCTGGTAATAGAATCTCTTGGGAGAGTCGGGCAGGGAGAGAAAAGGAGGTTGCTTTCTGCTTACTGTTTTTAATGTTAAAGCCTTTCAAATGCCTATGTGCGACTTTATGATGGTTGCTTTGCAAACAGTTTAGGTGTTTTAAGTGAATAAATATCTGCAGAAGGAGCAAGGTGGTAAAGGGACATCTAAGAAAAAGTATGTCAATCTGTGGCTGTCGCCATTATCTCAGCATCTAGGAGGGGGGAAAAGGCTCATTCTAGGATGAAGGACATTAGAGAGTTCTGCAGGGACACGAATCCAGCCAGGGGTCCCACCCAGGAAAACCCAGAGTTTTCCTCACTGTGATGTGAGGCAGAGGTGAGGCAGAGGTAAGGAAGAGGTGAGGTGGAGGTGACATAGTGGTGAGGTGGAGGTGACATAGAGGTGAGGCAGAGGAAGATAGGGTGGGTGTTGATTCTGACAGGTAAAAAGTCCTCTGTGATCTGCAGCTGCCTGTGTCCACTTACCACCTCTGCACCCTCTGCTCCCCACACTTCCCCCACATGCAGAGCACCTGCCTCTGGGCCTTTGTTCCTCCCAGGACTGTCCTCCAACAACAATTATAATGATAATAGCAGCTGCCATTATTGAGCTATTTATAGAGTGCAAGCTGTATTTCACTCGTTTAATCTTCCAGCGGCACTGTGACGGTTACGCTACAATGTTCTCCATTATTCTATAGTATTCCCAAGGAAACTGGTGCTTCAGGGGAGGCTAACGAAATGCATGGTGCTGTGGGCCAAACCCAGCCTCCAGAACTCAGAACTCTTTGAACTGCTCCATGGAGTCCAGATTCTCAAAATCCCAGCTGGTGCTGAGTCCCTAGGAAGCATCAGAATGTGAGGCTGCCTTGGGCTTGCCTGGGGCGGCTTCACGGGACCACACAGGACCACACAGGACATAGGCTGACCTCTGCTGTTTCTTCCACAATATTCCCCTGGTGGGGGTCTGTGTTCACAGCTAAGCTAGAGGCCTCGAGCCTCAGACATCGACCCGGCCCGGGTATTTACATTTTCTGAAGGTCAACACGCCCTTCCTTAAACAGGTTTCAGACTCCACATCTCAGGGTGCCCTGATACCCATTTCTAGAAAGGATCTACATTTATGTTTCCTCCACTCTCATTCTTAAGTGCCCTGAGTCCAATATTTTTAAGAAAGACCTCTGAAAAGGAAATTTATTCTTGGGCAAAGCCTGAGCCAGGAACTGTGCTCACACTAGCAGAAAAAGGGCTTGTTTCACACAGACAGACGGCTCACTAAACCAACCCTAAATCTGCTTCCTGCTGCCAAAGCTTTTAAAATAAAAGGGGAGCTCCAAGCTGGTGGTATAGACATATTTTTTAAAAAAAAAAAGAAAAAAAAAGTTCTGACTTTCTATTTTGTTTCTTCATAAATCTAACAGTAAAAGAAAGCCTTCTAACAGTGACTGGGTTATTGACTTCCTAAATCTTTAGCTCCAAAGAACTTCATTTACTTACTTTATTAGCAAACATTTATCGACTCCGTTCGCTGTGCCAGCTTGTCCATATATATTATCCCATTCCTACCTCTCCACCAGCCATGATGAAAGCAATATCAAACACTGCAAAGTGTGGGATGGGGCCGGGGAACCAGGTCCGAGCTGGGCAACCCCTATGGAGGGTAGCGAAGTGGGCATTAGCACCCAGCTGCGTCTCTTCCACTGCTCCTTCCCTCCCGTTTGCTGGTAAAGCCGAATGTGCTGGCAGGCGCTTTGCTTTCAGCTTCCCGATTACTTAATGGAAGACTAAGTTCAGGTTGGCAGCCAGCGCCAGCACAGTCTACTACTCTCCTCTTGCAGCCAGAGACAGATGAGGCAGAGCCCAGCCCTGTGCCAAGAGTGCCAGACCCATGTTGTCACCCCGTTCTCAGCATGGCATATGCATCTCCTGATTCTTGACTCCTTCCGTTGCTACATCACAACTCCTGGTTACTCACATGAAGCATCAAAAATAGACAACCTGTAGGCAAAGAATATCAAGCCACGATAAGTGCTGTAGTTACGGTTCAAAGGAAGGTCATTCCAATCCAGAGACTGCCCTAAACTATTACCTTTTAGTGCCTCCAAATCATTGCATCATCATACTTAACAATAGTAGTAGTAGTAGTAGTAGTAGTAGTAGTAGTAGTAGTAGTAATAGTAGTAGTAGTAGTAATAGTAGTAGTAGTAGTAATAGTAGTAGTAGTTTTCTTACTTTATTGTGACTGTGAGAATTCAAATAAATTTTAACATAAATTTAACAAGTACCTGGTACAGTGCCAACTGAGTTGGTACTCAATAAAGCTTAGCTGGCCTTCTCCTTCATCATCACCAGCATCACCCCTGAGGGTGAGTGAATGAAGGCTGGGTGCTGGCTAGTATGGGCTTCTCCTCATGGGGAAGTACATCCCTGACCTAGGCCCAGGGATAAAAAACAAAAGAAGGTAGGGCACTCCGTTTGCCACTGGGCCATGCTGTGTACCTCAGAAGAGAAGCAGGCTGGAAGAGCAGCTTATCTGATGGCCTCCATGACAGAAGTGCTGGACACAGTGTGTCCAAGATCCCGTGCAGAGTAGAGCTCTTAGGTTTTATGCTCTGAGTGACTTGATCCAAAGATTCTCTTTCTCCAGTCACACAAGACTTTGGAAAGAGGATCGTCACTGAATCCAGATACTAGATAAATGAGACTTCACGTTTGGTAGGGTGGTGTCTGTGAGGGCCTCAGTCCCTTGCTATGTTTAATCATCACAATAAAATCACAGTGCCCACCATTTAGCTGCTCTTAGCAAGTAGGGAAACTGCTTGGAGCCTGGAGAAGCTTTATCCAGTTTGCAGAGTAACTCCGCTCCTCGGGCCACGCCCTGCTAGCCTATCTACACCTCAGCACCAGCAGAAACTTTGATGGGACTGGTTGTGGTGGCACTCACAGTTATGACTGATTGTAGTTCTTGGAGGTAATGACCCTTTTTGAGAATTTGAATGCACTCCTTCCTCAGCCAAATGAAAAATACACAGAATTCTCGGGGGCAGTTCTCTCTCTCCCTCTCTCTCTCTCTCTCTCTCTCTCTCTCTCTCTC
>NW_022196910.1:11230740-11312058 GCF_008632895.1 Mastomys coucha | reverse complement strand
TCTCTCTGTCCCTCTCTCTCTCTGTCCCTCTCCCTGTCTCTCTCTGTCTCTTTCTGTCTCTCTCTCTCTCTCTCTCTCTTTGTTTCTCTCCCTCCCTCCCTCTCTCTCTCCCTCTCTCCCCCCTCTCTCCCCCTCTCTCTCTGTCTCTCTCTGTGTCCCTCTCTCTCTCTCTCTCTCTGTCTCTCTCTCTGTCTCTCTCTGTTTCTCTCCTTCCCTCCCTCTCTCTCTCCTTTTCTCTCTCTCTGTCTCTCTTTCTGTCTCTTTCTCTGTCTCTGTCTCTTTGTGTGTGTAGGTGTGTGTATGTGTACACACTGGTGAGTGTGCACATGTTTACATGTATGTACATGTGTGTATATGTGTGCATAGTCAACATCAACACTCTTCCTCTATCAATCTCAATCTTATATTTTTTTTAGACAAGGTCTCTCTTTGAACCTAAAGCTCACTGATTTGGCTGGGCTGGCTGGCTAGCAAGCTCCTGTCTACACAGACACAGACAGACAGACAGACAGACAGACACACACACACACACACACACACACACACACACACACACGCACACATGCACACACCAGGGCTAGGGTTGCAGGGACATACCGCCATATTTGGCTTTTACATGCCTTTTTTCAGGTCTTCATGCTTATAGCAATAAGCATGCTTATACTTGACCGGCTGAGCCAACTCTCCCACCCCTCTGAACTTCAACTGTGATCTTGGATCTTAATCACCAAGCCATCCTGTCCTCAACTCCAGTGGCTTGCATCAGACACTAAAATATGATTCTCAAGCCTTCTTATTCACTTAGATATTTTTTTACATTAGAAAAAATAATTATTTCAGCTTATGTGTAAAGCCCTAGGAGACCATTTGAATGAAAATGGCTCCATGGGCCTATAGAGAGTGGCATTGTTAGGAGGTGTGTCCTTGATTTGACTTTGTTGGAAGAAGTGTGTCATTGTAGGTAGGCTTTGAAGTTTTAGAAACTCAAGTCAGGCCCAGTGTCACACTCTCTGATGCCTGCCAATCCAGGTGTAGAACTTCAGGCTCCTTCTCCAGCACCATGTCTGCCTGTGTGTCTCCATGCTTCTCGCCATGACAATAACCTCTGAACCGTAAGCCAGTCCCACTGAAATGTTTTCTTTTATAAGAGTTGCCGTGGTCATGGTGTCTCGTCACAGCAAGAGAATCCTAAGATACTCTATAGGGAATTCTCAAAAAGAAAATAAAACCATAATACATAATCTTTGCATAATAGATCAATTACAGATTTTGCAAATCTCCGTCATCTAGTTCTTAAGCCTTCTTTGAATAAATGGCATTTCCACATTTGAATTTCATAACTCTCGAAAAGGACAAGCAATTCCAAGGGGATTGTTCATCTGAGCGATGAAGCGTGAAGAAATCTAGAGCTGGCGTATGTGTGCCGACTTTCATCTCAGGTCGGATGTGTGGAGAACCTTTCTGCTTAGCACATGAAAGACAGCCCACCGGATCTCATTTCACATCCCCCTCCCCAGCAGCTCCAGAAGAAAGACAAATCCAGTGCTTTATCCCACCCTCCCATTCCCCACCCCCACTTCACACTGAGGTTCTCTGACCTGTCCGAGGCCAAGCGCAGGAAGAGTCAAGCTAGGGTGAAGCTCAGAGTTCCAGACTCAAGTTTCTTTCTCCCGTGCCCATTGTGGAACAGCATACAGGCAGGAGATCTGGGTTAACCCACAGCCAGTGATGAAAAACACAGGACACATGATAACCTTGAGGACACCTGAGGACCTGTGCTGATATTGATCTGCACCTTCCTCCTAGTGTTCAGGACTTCACTCCTGGCTCTTTAAGCCCCTTGATTATGTTCCCCTCTACCCACAAGTGAAGGGTCCATGAAACTTAACCTCACTTTCTAGTCCAGGTCATGATTTTCTGGCATCATATGTATTGACCCCTTCAAAAGATAGGAGGTCCGTGTGTTAGAGCCACAGATATCAGAGACCTTAGGTAAAGAATAAACCCAAGATTTATTGCCATGGCAGCAGCTTCCTGGTCCAGCCTCTGACTCTCAGGTTGATGGGAGGAAGGAAGAAGAGGACTCAAGGCCTCGCTGCCTGGTTTCAATAGAAAGATGTTAGAGAGGCAGAAGGGTCCTTTGTGTAGTGGCACCTTTCTGTAGGTCTGGTCTTCCCTATCTAAAAACTGAAAGATCCTTGGGTGTTCAGTGAATAGTGAGACTATATTGGCCTGTCTGCCAGGCTGTAATGTTTCCCAAGCTCATGGCCTGTTCCAACACATTAGTGGGCCCTCAGATCACTTTAGGGGCCACTGCCATCTCTCTCTCTCTCTCTCTCTCTCTCTCTATATATATATATATATATATATACATACATATATATACATATATATATATGTATGTATATATATGTATATATGTGTATATATACATATATGTGTGTATACATATCTGTGTGTATACATATATGTGTGTGTATACATATATATGTGTGTGTGTGTATACATATGTGTGTGTGTGTGTGTGTAATATAGAAGAGAAGGAACAAACAAAGCAGAGGCTGCGTCACACAGTAAGGGCAGGCAGTTTCCTATGGAAAGTTTTTGAAGACAACCATGAAAAGCACATTGTGTGTGCTAGGCTGTGATATGAAATATGTTCTTTGGAGCTACAAAATGTTTGACATATAAGCAGTTGGAGAAGGGTCTTTAATGGAAATTTGTCTGATAAATTTCAGTGCCAAGCGAGTATTAAAATTGAATGAGCCTTCGTATCCTTTAGCCACTGTTACCATACAATGGTTACTCTAGCTGCCTCCCCTCCCCCCACAGTCTCAGCAGGCACGAAGAGCGACACGGTTTGGGTGGGGCTACTGAGATCTGTGATCTGAACTGGTGATGAGTGAAGCTGAGCTCACCGGCTTTACATTCTGATTCCTCTCCCTCTGCCAGTGACTAACATCACTTAAATCATTCAGCACCTGTACGTTGTCCAACATGGGTTATTGCTCCCAATTTTATTCTGTGAGCATTGATAGTGGTGTGTGTGTGTGTGTGTGTGTGTGTATTTGGCTGGGGTATACCACTGTGTGCATATACCAGGGTATACCAGGCTACCCAGGGTATGTTCTGTTCAGAAGGCAGAGCTCAAGAAAGCAAGTTCAATGTCATGGACACCTTTCAGGCTCTGATTCTATCCTGTTAACATACCCTTGACCAAAGTAAGTCAACTAATCAGACTTGAAATTCAGGAAGCAGAGACACACTCCTTCCTCCTGGGGTGATTAGTGATTTAGTGATGGTTAAATGCCTCTGGTTAAGCCACAGAGTTACCATTCAGGTGCTCACTAAATGTTTACGGGGGGGGGGGGACGACAAAGTGTTCCAAGAGTTTCTGTGGGCATTCACCGTACAAGGTATAGGAATCCTAGTGACTTACTGGTTGTGGACAACCCTGGTCTTGTATTTTGATGCTAATTCCACTCTCGGGGAGGGGTTGCAGACTAGGAGTGAATTACATATACTGGTGCCTTGTGAACCTTCTCCCCACCTTAACTTTTCAAATAAAGGCTAGAGCCAGTGATTGGGCAATAGGAGGGAAGGTGGAGCTGAAAAGTTTGGGGGAGAAGGGAGAGGATGGATGAGGTGGAAGGACAATGGACAGAGGTGGATGAGGTGGAAGGAGAATGGAGCAGAAGCACATGGCTTGAAGAAACCAAAAGCTATACAGGATCTCATAGATAGGAAAAGAGCCGTGTAGAGGTAGATCTGCCCAGTCTGGGTGTGTAGCTTGTATTCCAGTTAATTGAGTTGTGATTTCTTTGACCAGGCTTTTTGGGTTGGAGATTTACTACAACACTTACCTCCAACTCCCAACCTCAACCCCATATTCATCACTACAGAGGAACCTTGAAGCCTTGTCTCCTAGATCACAGGCCATCCATACCAGTTCCATGTATTCAACCGATGAAGAAAGTCCTCAAAGGCTACCCCTTGCAGGAACTGCCCTTCCCCATTCCCCAATGCTTGGGCTGTCTCTGGAAGAAAGGATGAGGCGGGTTCAGGAGAAGCACCTCTCAGCAGATAGATTCTCTGCCAGGCTAGAGAACCATTCTCTTCATGATCTTTGGAAATATAGTGTCCAGACAAAGGCTCACATGGTTGTTAAATCAGTATCTATATCTAAAAGGGGTCCAAGGCCTGGGATGTAGGTCACTTGGTTTCTGCTTGCCTAGCATGGATGGAGCCTGGGTTTGATTCCCAGCACTGAATAAACTAGGCATGGTTGTGCACACCTGTAATCCCAGCACTCAGGAGATAGAGGTGGAAGAATTAGAAGTTCAAGGTCACCCTTGGCTACATAATGTTTGGGGCCAGCGCCAGTGGGAGCTCTATATGCTACCCTGTTTCAAAAGGGGTTGGAGGTCGAGAGTGTGGGTTCCCGTCTCAGCTTCTAACCGTTAGTGGTTTGGCTCCTCTCGCTTGATGAATTGAAAATTAACAATTAACAAGTTGTCGTCTTCTCTGTCCCTCTCTACTGCAGGTGTGCTGAGCCTGCCAGAGAGCCTGAACCTGCACCGAGACCCACAGCGGCCCAGCAAGCCGGGAGAGCTACCCATGTTCAGCCAGTCAGAGCTGAGGACCATCGAACAGTCCCTGCTGGCCACACGGGTGGGCAGCATCACCGAGCTCAGTAAGTGGACGCTGTCTCCTTAGCCTGGTATCCACCCCACATAGCCTCTCTATGTCTGAAGTGACATGCCAGTCTTTCACACCAAAGGTGCTCATGCTGACCTGTGCAGGGCACCTTTATTGAGTGCTTGCTGTGTACACAAAGCAGTGCCAGTGAAATCAGGGATGAAGATGAACACTCGAGAAGGAAGGAAGGAAGGCCTGCTAAATCTCCCAGCTCTGTCATTGCTTTAGTAAATTCTAGTCTTCATCTGCCTTGAGCCTCAGTTTCCTTTCCAATTACACCGAAGAAATCATCTCAGCCAGTGCTGGGTGATGTTCTGATATGGAATACACAGATGCCCATCTCAGGACATAGTAGCCTGCCTGCTGCAGGCAATATATGTGATCTTTTTTAAATGGTGCCCATTAACTATTGATGTCTACAGCAGCATCTGTTGAACACACATCAGATCTCCTCTCTCTTCTGTCCAGAAATCTCCTCTGGTTCCTTTCTGACCCACAGGACAAGCCCAAGTCCTCAGAACTGCTCCCAGGCTTCTTACCCAATATGCTCTGTTATCCCTTTGGTCCTCTTTCCTCCTTGCCCACAAGAGGGAAAACCCCAAGACTTTTGCACTGACTGCTCTCCCAAGCCAAAACAACTTTCCATGTCTTGCTTTCTCACCCCTGTGAAACAACCACTCTCTAAGGACCCTTTTCTTACTTCAGGCTGGTAAAGCAAACCACAAGAATAGCTTAAAGGGCAAGCATCTGGGGTTTGGAGGGATGGATAAACAGTCAAGAGCCCTTGCTGCTCTTGCAGAAGGATTCCAATTCAGTTCCTAGCACCCATGCCAGGAAGCTCGCATCTACCTGTAACTCCAGCTTCAAGAGTTCAGTCCCCTCTTCTGGCCTCCAAGGGTACCCTCACACTGTGTGCATACACAGAGGCAGGGATTGGGGAGAGACCTTTATTTTTCACAGCTCTAGAGGGTGGGAAGTTCAAGGTCAGAAATTCAGTTCCTGGTAATGGCTGTCTGCCCAG
The DNA here is from genome assembly GCF_008632895.1 of Mastomys coucha. Lineage (NCBI taxonomy): Eukaryota > Metazoa > Chordata > Mammalia > Rodentia > Muridae > Mastomys > Mastomys coucha. The sequence continues at coordinate 11,306,339 of NW_022196910.1, read as the reverse complement.
CTTACAGTTGATACCTTCTCAATGGGCCTCTTCCTATAAGGTCTATCATGAGGGCCCCATCCTCTTGGACTTGCCCAATCCTAAACAACTGCTAACTGCCCCGCTTTCCAACACGACCACACTGCAGGCTGAGGCTTCCACATGTGAACTGCAGAGGACACATGAATTCAGTTCATTGGTCCATAGCAACCTTCATCCCTTATCGATTACACTTAAGTGTTCTGCCCAGAACCTACCATCCTCCAGCATACTTGATGCATTTGTGTTTACGAGGCCTCCTTATTGAGGCACAATTCACACACAGCTTACCTATGCTTCCAGTTCTGACATTTTTAGTATATTTATCAAGTTGCACAACCATAACCACAGTCTGTTTCAGACCATTTTTATTACTCCAATTAAAAGCCCAGCACCCATAATAGACCCCTCCCTCCTATCTCCTAATCACGCTCCACATTTAACTTCTTTATTTTTTTGCATTGCCTCTCTCCCTGCTGGAATCTGTCCTCCCTTCCTGATGGGACAAATGTTTAATGTGTTCACTGATAGAACAGTATTATATGGATAATAGATAAATAGATAGATGATAGACAGATACATAGATACATAAATAGATACATAGATGGATAGATCAGCATCTGGAACTTGAGAAGAATGAAGCACAGAAGAAAGGGGATAAAGAAAGAAGGGAAAGAGGAAGGCCACAAAAAAGTATAAAAGAAATAAGAGAGGACATGATGGTCAATTGTGCTAACTTGACTGGATGAAAAAATGCTCAGGGAGGACCACTGAGGTGGTTCAGTGGGTGACGGTGCTGCTGCCAAGACTGATGACCCAAATTCTATCCCCAAGACCCACGAGGTGAAAGAAGAGAACCATTTCCTCAAGTTGTCCTCTGACACACCCCATGCATGCCTTGGAACATGCACATTCACACACATAGTACACAAATAAAACAGTGAAAAAAAATAAGAAATGTCTAGGGGATTAGGAAGCGTTCTTCTAGGTGTGACTGTCATGGTGCCTCGTTTCTGCCATCCTGATTTTCTGCGCAAGCCCATGAGGCCAAGAGAGGACATAGGGTTTCGGAGAACTGAACCCTGAGAGCCAAAAATCTTTTCTCTCTCATTTCTGTCAGACATTTTGTTGCAGCAATGCAAAACAAAACAAAACAAAACAAAACCTCACACAGAGAAAACAGTCGAGTTTGGAGTATCCCAGGTTTGAAGAATATTGGTTATATGTGCCCTGGTTTGGACTTGTACCCTCCAGCCAGACCCACTGTATTCCTTTCTTCTCTGTTGCTGGGATGAAAGCAGCCTGGAGCAGGAAAGGATTTATTTCAGCATCCACTTCCAGGTCATATTCCATCACTGAGGGGAGTACAGGCACAAACTCAGGCAGGAGCCTGCAGGCCAGAACTGAAGAGGCAGTGGAGGGGCGCTGCCTACTGGCTTGCTCCCTCAGCTCATGTTCAGCCTGCTTCCTTGTATAACTCAAGACTACCTGCCTGAGGATGGCACTGCCCACAGTGGGCTAGGCCTTGCCACATCAATCAATCAACAGTCAAGACAGGTCCCCCACAGACAAAGACCGCTGGACGATCTAGTCTGAGAATTACCTGAGAAATCCTTCAGTTGAGATTCCCTCGAGTTGACAATAAAAACTAACCAGGATACCAAGCAAAGGAAATTACTGCTGTATTTGCTCAAGACTCTCAGTTGAATGTTAAACAGCTCAGCTGTCTCTAGGTTCCTGGTGGGACTGGAGTGTTGATTTCTACACAACTAAACTGTGCAGAAGTTGATACAGCAATTGCAGCAGATCCTGGGCAGTACATGTTGTGATCATAAAAAGAGAAAGAGCTATAAGAATATGTTCTGGCAGGGTGTGGGGAAAGGGGGTGTCTCAGCAGGCCCATGCTGAGGCATCCCTTCCCCCTGAGAGACCAACCACACAACAGTATAATATAGAGTAGAATTTATTTAGGGCATGGGGAGGGAGTTAAGAGGGTAGCAGAGGTGGAGAAAGACAGAGGGAAAGAAAGAGCAGAGAAGTAGGGGCCGGCCATGGCCAGGTGGAGAGACGGGGGAGGAGAATGGGAAGAGGGGGAACAAGAGGGCAAGAGGTAAGAGAGTAAGAGAGCAAGAGAGAGAGGAGGGGGCAAGCAGCCCCTTTTATAGGGCCAGGTAACTGTGGGGTGGAGCATACCTGGCTGCTGCCAGGTATCTGTGAGGGGTGGAGTCCAGACAGAATACCAACAGTACAAAGCTTCTGGACCCAGAACCCAGCTTGCACCTCCTCCAGAGGAGTTCCTGACCCATGGGGACATGCAGCATCTCTGTGATTGCAAGGTTTGGGGAGTGAGAGACTATCTCTGGATACTATAGTGGAGACTATCGCTGCATTCATTACGTTTCTTTCACTGTAACAAAATATCAACAGAACAGATCAAGAGAAAAGGGTCTATTGGGGCCCACAGCATCAGAGGGTTCCATCCCTGGCAACTTGGTTCTGTTTCTTGATTCACTGTGAAGCAGAACATCATGGTGGTAGGATTATGTGTCCAAGGGGGCTTTTTTTTATCTCCTTGCAAACAGGAAGCCAATAACAAGACAGGAAGAGAGCAGGGATATGGTGACTTCAAGGACCCATCCCCAGACACAATTTCCTCCACCTGGGTTTCACCTCCTGAAGTTTCTAGAAACTTCTAAGATGGCACCACAGGTCAGAAGTCAAACCTCCAACAGATGAGCCTTTTAAGTGAGGCACACCTCATATGCAGACCACAACAGGCACAAGATAGCTGGCTTCCTGGCCTCTGTGTGGAGAGGTTGGATTCCCATCCTTTTCCAACCCCCAAAGCCATGAGATGTCCCCAGTAACAATATCTTCTGACTCCTTGCCGTGTAGGTGATTGAAAGCTTATCAGTGACATTCCCCTGTTGGGAGTCTGGTGATGTCTAGAGACCCTTCCTGCCTTAGAACATTTTTTTAAATGCATAAGATACAAAACTACAGAAAAAGAAAAACAAATTTTTTGCATTTAAATCATGGCATAGTCAGTGTGTGTGTGTGTGTGTGTGTGTGTGTGTGTGTGTGTGTGTTTTATGTGTATGAGTTTTACCTACATGCTCATATGCACAATACATGCATGAAGTACCTGAAGAAGCCCAAAGAGGGTGTCAAATTCCCTGGAATTGGAGTTACAGATGGTCGTGAGCTGCCTTGTGGGTACTGGGAATTGAACTCAGGTCTCCTGGAAGAGCAGCAAGTGCTCTTAACCACTGATCCATCTCTTCATCCCCCACACTCTTGTGATTTTTTTTTATTAGCACATAATATGATGGGATCTAGCAGTAAATCTGATGGCCACATAATTCTGAGATTGTGATATTTATGAATACGACTCTGAGGAATCCACAAGGAAGTGGTGGATGTTTGCATTTTAGCATACTGCCAGGGTGTCTTCAGAATGTGCAAAAGCTCTAAGCAACACCCTTGGGAAGCATTGCCAGAAAACAGAAGACAGGAGACATTCGGACATTCTCCTTCTGGAAATGTCCTTGTCCCTCAAGCCGTAGAAGCTGACTACATATTGGAACATGCCTGTGTATACATTATTTGGGAAGAGGCCTCCACACAATGCAGCCCACATACTGTCTTGCTGGGTCTCAGAGGTTAGTCCTGGGGCTAGAAAGATGACTTAGTCAATAAAGTGCTTCTCAAGAAAGTATGAGGACCTAAGTTTAGACCCTCTGCACACACGCATACACACACACATACACCCTTATACGCTTACACCCTTACATACATTTAACACGTACAAAGGTTAGTCCTGAAGTGCTTCTTCAAAGGGCCCACCAGCCTCTGTTCAAAGAATTTGCTAAGCAAATCCATGATTCACCTAAGCAGGCGGCCCATGGGAACAGCGTGTTGCAGAAATTGTTTTTAAGGATAATTTGCTGTGTAAATTAAACACCGTCGTCATTGGATGTTGACTTCCATGTGTGAATTGTTGGCACACAAATGGGTGTTGCTAATTGCGAGTGTGTTTTGTGTGTTCATTAAGTTGGGCATGAAGTCGGTGTGAAGACGTGCTCTGATAAAACTCTGCATAGACAGAAGGTAATAAGATTCCTCTCTTCAGATCTGACTGTAATTTAGGCTGCTCTGCTCTGCAGTCTGAATAAACAAAGACCGGCTCTCTCTGGATACAGAGACCTGTTCTTCATATTCAAAGGTTGTTCTGTCCAGGTGGATGGTAGAAACCACTGTTTTTGCAGCAGAGGTGAGAATCTCATCTCTTGAAAGAGTCTCATGGGTGAAAGATTCAAGAGCAGAGCCCCTTCTTAATAGGTGATAATGATAACAGCACCAACTGGTTTGGAAGTAGGGTGCCATGCTGGCTAATCTAGATTGTTAACCTGAGGAAACTAGACAGAATCACCATGGAAATACATCTCTGGGCGTGTCGATGAGGATGTTTCCAGAAAGGTTTAACTGAAGAAGGAAGACCTACACTGAATGTAAACGGCACCATCCCATAAGCTGAGGTCCTGGTCCAAATAAGAAGAAAACAAGCTCAACCCCAGGCCCAGGCCCAGACCCAGATGCATCCCCCTTTGCTTCCCGCCTGTAGACACAGTGTAATCATCTGCTTCAAGCTCCTGCCACCTTGCCTTTCCAACCATGATGGACCATCCTCTCAAACTGTAAGCCAGAATAAACACTTTCTTTGTTGGGTGTTTTGTCACAACATCAAGTAATAATTAATATGGGCACTGTGATAAATCTACAGAACTGCTTTTGATGTATTGTCCCTACTTTGTGATCCAGGGGTGGGAGCAAGAGGAGGTTGAACAATAATCCCTCCATTAGCTTCACCTGTGATCTAAAAGGCTGGAAATTGCATCCTGGCTTTGGATGGTAACCCTGCCACACATCACCATAGACCCACTCTCCTACCAGAGTGGTGTGATTAGGTACCACTCAAATCCCAGAGGCCCCTCCATGAGGATGGGGTACCGTTGGGGCTATGCTCCTCCAGCTCTGGGGACCTGCCGTTTGCTCTGAGGGTATACAGGCTCTGGAATTAACTGTAGATACCCAACATTCAGAAAAGTTGCCAAGTCCCCAAGGTGGGGACCAGCCCTGAAAGCTGGGATGTCTCCCTAAGTCACCTTGCCATTTCTTCAGTAAATCATATTAAGATTCAGATCTGCACTAAGCCACAGGAATGCCTGGAGCACTCACCTTTATCCCTCCTGTTACCTTGCTTCACTTTTTATCCTGAAAGTTTCCCAGAGGCATATATTGAAAGCTTATCTTCCAGCCCTTGGTCAGTGGGGGTGGGGAGTCCTTGAAGGGAATCCTGGGATACCAGCCCTTCCTGTTTCTCTTGCTTTTTCTTGGCTGCTATGAGATGAAGATGCCTCCTCTACCTCATGCTCCTTCCATGAGATAGTGAGTTTCCACAGACCCAAAGCGGTAAAGTCAAGAGACCTTTTAAGTCGATTACTTGAGGTGGTAGAATGCTGACTGGCATATCTAATCTTGGTGTAAAAACACTCACCATTTCTGGATTGTCACTGTGTAAAGTGCATGGCACACACACTCCCATTATTAGTATTCCCATTTCACAGATAACAACAACTGGGTGTGAGGAAGGATCATTGTCTTGCCCAAGGGTGAACAACCAGAGAGTAGAAAACAAGTCTTAGTTCAAACGGTTTTCTTTGTCCTCTCTGATGTGTCTGAATAAGCTTTGTATTCTGAGCACCTTGTATACCACCCACAGTTCAGCTAATGTCCCTTGAATGAGAAATTAATAGCCTGAAGTGAACTACACATGAAAAGTGAAGAATATGCAGTAGGTTGGAGACTCAAAGAAAAATCCAGACTAATATCAAGTTTTCTATTGAATTTTGGAATTTGGAGATCCTGGGTTGAACATCTACGTGTTCTCAATTACATAATAGGGAGGTGACATCCTAAGACAGCATGTGGTGCCCACACTGACTTGGAGTCTGTGAGCAGTTGCGGTCACCCTTGAGTGTGGTCCTCTCTTTCCCTCTCCTCCTCTCCTCTCTTCACTTCTTACACCCTCCTCTCTCCTTTCCCCTCTTCTTACTTTTCCTTCTTTTCAAAATGAAAGGACTGAAGCAGAAATGAAAATGAAAAAGATTTGGGCATAAGCAGCCCTCATTGAAAGTGTGATCTTTTTCCAGAGAAGTCACCTCTGGCTCACAGCAGTCTCAGTTTCTAGGGGGCTGTACATTCGAGCTGGAGCCAGGCATGTTCAAGAAGCATCCTCTGGGCGGGCATGGAAGATGATTGTAGGTGATGTACAGAGCTGTTTTAATTTTAATTGCTATGTATATTTCATGAGTGTGAGGAAATATTGGTTTTCCATTTATGGCACTGATATGAAGTTTCCTTTTTAAATAAATTTATTTGTATGAACAAGTGAGGCAATTTAAAGAGAAAATATTAAGTAAATAAATTGTACAAGCTGTGCACAGATAAGAGAGACATCATGATGGTAATTCCCAGGTGGCTGACATTTGAGAAACACAATTACCAGTGGATGAATTCTCAGATAGGTTTCTTGAACTGAACTCCAGCTGCCCAAGCTCAGAGCAGCTGGCAACAGACAAAATGATTTTCTGTTTGGGGCTCATGTCACAGACAGGGAACACAGCAGGTAGTAGCACTTATAGAGCGAGGAGTTTCAAGCAGAGCGAGGTAGTGATGGTCTCGCATAGGCTGCCATCCCCAGAGATATGTTAAGGGCCTCTCTGGTCCAGGGATGAAGATGACAATGATGATGGAAATCATGTGATGACTGACATGATGCAACAATGTTGGTGATGATGGCAATGGTGGTGATGGTGATGAACAGGGAGATGACTGAAATGATGTAATAATGTTGGTGGTGATGGAGATGATGATGATGAACATGGTAATGAATGATATGATATAATAATGTTGGTGATAATGGAGATGATGGTGATGATGAACGTGGTGATGACAAATTTTATGATACTGATGATGATTAGAGATGATCATGATGATGATGAAAGCACTGTAATGATGATGGTGATAGTGAGCTGATAATGCTGGTGATAATGAATTTAGTGATGGCAGAAATGATATGATAATGATGTAGCTGATGTTGGTGAGGATGGAAATGATGTAATGAGGATGGTGATGATGGAATTGATGTCGAGATGGTGGTGGTGATAATGATGGCAATGGTAGTGATGATAAAATAAAATAGTGCTAAATGCTAATTAAGCACAAACAAAGCTCCAGACCTCACCCCCTCTTTGAGAACTTTTAAGTATATGTATGCATTTCCTCATTTAATATTGTCATTATCTCTACTTTACAGACAAGTATGCCCAGGTTAGGTATCGTATGTGTTTTTCCCTTAAAGTACACAACAAATCTATTCTTCCATCCTTTTCCTTTCTCAAAGAGAATTAAATTAGCTTGTTCAGAGTCACTACTAGATAATGACAGGTTGGGTGCTAATATGCATTGCAAAAAGCATGCTCTCTGCTCCCCAGGAGAGAGCAAGAGACAGCGTGTAGTCTCTGTGTAGAAGGCTCTGTGAAGGAAGCATAAACGTAGATAGTTAACTGGGAAGCACTACAAAATTAAGCAGGTTTGTCTTTATTAGGCTGTATTGTTGCAGGTATGCATGGGAATGAGATTCTGACCAGAGCATTTTAGAAGGCTCCCTGGAGATGAGCCTTTTGATCAAGTATTAGGAGTTGTAAAGATGTGGGAAGTAACCATCCAAGTTAAGAAATCAACAAACCTGAGATTGTCAGGTGAGCAGAATGGTCCCCAAGAAGACAGGGAGATAGTGAGACTGTAAGGCAAAGGCATCCACACACCAGCTTTCCGGTGCCCCAGAAGGTGATAAAACGGTGGGCAAGGGGAAACCATTGCCAGCATCTCTCCATCTCTGCCATGACTGTTACCACTCCCGTTTTCCAGGCACTCTTGAGTTTTCTCATTCCAAAGTATTTCACAGGAATGTTTTTCATTCCATTAATATGAATTAAACATACATAATAGGTTTCATTATGACATTTTCACACATGTAAATAGTATGATTTGATAGTATTCATCCCCTATTACCCTCTCACATTTCTCTCTCACGATTTCTGTTTTAGTTTCTTTTCAGTTGCTGTGATTTAAGGGAAAAAAATTATAAAAGCAACTTAAGGAATAAAAATTTTAGTAGGCTCACAATTCCTAGTTTCAGTGTATCGTTATGGGGAAAATCAGGCAGCAGGAAGTTGTAGCAGCTAGTCACATTACATCCACTGGCAAGAGCAAAGGGCAATGAATTAGTACATGTGAACTCTTATCTAGTCCATAGTCCTCTGCCAAGGGGATCATGCCGCCTGCAGTGGGCAGATCCCCCCATCAACTAAAGAACCAAAACAACCCTGGAAGACATGCCTGAAGGGTCCTTCTCTCAGTTGACTTTGGGCTTTGACAATTAGCACTAACCATTTCTCTCGCTCCCCTAGCAGCCACCAACTATACATGAATCTTCGGGGCCTCATGAGCTCCTCCCTCATGAGAGCCTTTGAGGGGAAGAATATTCTAGTCTGAGCCTGGACAAAGGGTAGGGAAAGAAATACCTATCCCCCAGGTGCCAGAATTCAAGTTCAGAAACTGAAGAAAAGTTGGATGCCGTCCATAATCCCTGTGGGCAGAAAAATCCTCGGTCAACACTTGCATTCCCCTTCTCTCAATATTTACTTTGTGCATACTTTTTAATAACATAATCCTGATCACACTGTAAGTAATTTTGAAGTCCACACTTTCCCTACTTACCATTTTAATGAAGATTCCTCCTCACGATATTGCAGTTTTGTGCAAACAGTTTTGATGTCTGCCTACGTTTATTATTTGATCTTGTGGGTATACTAGACTCTTTCTTATTATTTTTGGACATTTGTTTGTCGGATTTGGAAGCCTGTAAATAAAGTTTGGGTGCCAATCCTCGTGGATGAAGATTCTGCAGCACTTTGAATTCTAACACTGGGACACATTCCCAGAAGTGGATTACTGACTCAGGGGACTGGCGCGTCTGATAATACATTTGCTGCATGAAGCTAAATTGCTGCAAGATGGACTAAGGGCTGACCAGCTAAACTGGGCTGCCTTTGAAGGAGAAAATTGGACCACTGTGGAGAAAGACACAAGCACTAACAAGAGACAGGACCTTGTCTGACCCCCCTGCTACCTCCTCGCCCTGAAACCTGGGCCTCGGTTTTCCATCCCAGGAGTATGGACCTTTGGGGCTAGATTCTTTATGTGGCAGCTGACCTGTGCACAGGATCTCCAGTGGGGTCCCTAACTTCAGCCCACTAGGTATCAATAGCAGTCCCATAAGTGTGAAGAGCAAAACTGTCCCCAGACTTTGCTGAATGTCTCCTGCGGTGGAAAGCCAGCTCAGCTGAGAACCATGGCTGCAACACTGAACCATATCAATGTGCACGGCAGACACTGTGGAGGCAAGAAAGGATATGCTAGGTGTTGTCTTAGTGGTAGTCAGTGACTAGAAGGTTGCTTGTATTATTCCTAAAAACAGTGGGGACAGCAGTTCACCTGGGACTGGGAGCACTTTAGAGAGAAAGCCTTGAGCCACTCCCAGATCTAGGAGTCTTGGTTGTTTGTTTGTTTGTTTGGTTGGTTGGTTAGATGGGTGGATGAAATGGACGGATAGATGGGTGGGTGGGTGGATGGATGGATGGATGGGTGGGTGGGTGGATAGATGGACAGTTGACTGGCTGGGTGTCTGTTTGACTGGCTGGCTAGCTGGCTGGTTAGTTGGTTAGTTGGATGGATGGCTGATTGGATGGATAGATGGATGGATGGATGGATACATTTGGATTGTAAATATCTAAGAGATAGATGTACAATCAACTTGATCTAAAACAAAATAGGCCTGATTATCAAAAAATCTGCCTCGTCTATTGCCATGAAATTGATTGAAATGTCAAAGGACTTCCTGTGTGCTGAGAACCTTGCATATGTAACATCGAAGTAACGGATCCTCATACCATTATCCATTTTATAAATGAGGAAGGATGCTAACTCAAATTACATTGTCATGTAGCATAAAGAACGTGGATTCCCCAGTTACTAACTTAATACAACTGAACCAAAATAACTCCAAAATAAGCACCTAGGGGTGACGGCATAAGGCTTCTATCCCCAAGACCCCAAAAGGGATTGTGGTTTGCTTTGGTTTGTACATGCATGGGAGGGGAAGGGTGTGGATGTGGGTGTGTACCTGGAGTTCAGTGATTGGAATAGGCTGGCTGGCCAATGAGTCCCAGGGAGGGGATGCAGGGCTGCCCCTAAGCATTTTTCTTCTTCTTCTAAACATGGGGTTCAAGAAATCAAACTCAGGTCTTCATGCATCTGCAGCAAGCACTTTACCAACTGAGCCACCTTCCTAGTCTTGTTTGTTTTTTGTTTTGCAAATAGCTGAAAAGGGACCGAGACATTCAGGTCCTTAGCCAATCAGCCAACAGGAAGTCCTTAGATACATGTTTGTTGATGTCCACAATGGAACCCCGTCTGAGCTGCTGCTTCCTGTCCTCTTTGCAGCTTTCAAATACAATGTTTTCTGCCTTGCTGCTCCAAGAGGCTCAGCATCCTGCTATCCCCCAACCTTGTTTGGGTGCTCTTCAGTGCAGCTGACTACCTTTTCTGCTCCTCACGTGAAGGTTTCCTGGGACCTTCCTGCCTGTATATCGTCCCCAGAGAATTCACATCCTGGTTGCCCCTTCTTCTTCCTTTGCTGTTTCTCCAAGCTTCAAGGAAGGAGGGAAGGGTAGACTGGCTCTGGGATAGGCACTGAGTCAGTGACAGAATTTAGTTTCATCACAGATGTGGTCACTGGAGTGTCCAAGATCCAATCACAGCCTCAGGGGCTGCTCTCTCCCGCTGTCATCTGCCCTGCCGTTTTCCTACCATGGCCTTAAGCTGAAAAGCAGGAGAAGGGTGTTTTCAACCCAAACACACAGGACTTTCCTTTCCTGTTACGCTGTTTTACCATGTACCTCAGTGAGCTGAATGCCCACATTGGGGAGATTTTCCTTAGTGCCCTGATTTAAATGCCAGGAAAAGTCCATGTAGACACACTCAAAAAGGCTTTGCCAGCTGTCTGGAGGCAGCCCCTAATCCAGTCAGGCTGACATCTAAATTAGCCACGGCACCTGCTGTTCAGCCCTTGCACCTGCTGACCAGGTATTAAGCCTGTGGGTTGTACTCTAACACCTCCCATAAGAACTGGTAGAGCTCCGAATCTTGTTTTGAGAAGGATGGTAGAGCTGCATCTCCGCCCAGAGGGAAGGACTTGAGGACCTTATGTCCTTCTAATGGAGCGGACTATACTCTTGCCCGTCATCATTTATGGTGGTGACTCCTCTTTTAGATAAACAGGGAACCTAAAATAGAGATTAAATCATCAGAGGAAAAACTTCTGCTCCCTGTTTGGCCCCATGTTGTCTGGCTTTGAGTTTAGGTAAAGTATATCTCAGCAGGATGGTGGAAATGAGCAAACTCTGAGGCCTGGGTTCAGCCAGACAATACAGATATTGTATTGGTGGGGAGAGAGAAAGAGAGAGAGAGAGAGAGAGAGAGAGAGAGAGAGAGAGAGAGAGAGAGAGAGAGAGAGAGAGAATGAGCAGGCCTGGTGGCTCTTGTCTATTGTCTTAGCACTTTGGAGGGAGGCTGAGGCAGGAGGATTCCCCCACCACACAAGTCCTATCAAACCTGAATACATAGGGAATTCAAGACCAGCCTGAGCTGCAATTCAGACTTCACGTCAAAAGACAAAAAGAGAAATGGTGATTTAAAAGATTCAGCCAATACGCTTGTGATCTGCAGGCCCAGCAAGGCAGGCCAGCAGACTAGAATTCTAATAAAAAAGTGTGTGTGTGTATGCGTGTGCATGCATGCACAAGAATGCCATGCCTCATGTGTGGGCTACCCACAGAGACCAGAAGAGGAGATCAGATATTCTGGGACTAGAGTTGATGCAGCCATGAGCAGCCTGATGTGGGTGCTAGGAACTGAACTCTGGTCCTCTGAAAGAGCAGTGCAGGCTTTTAACTGCTGAACCATCGCTCTGGTCCCAATTTTAACTCAGGCCTTCAACTTGAGGAAAATTAACCAGGGCATTATAGAGGGTGTTCTGCTGTACTGAGAGTCTACTGAACCTAAAAAAAAATATCCCATAAAAACATCTAGTCAATGTCTGGCTAAGGAACTTAGCTCCACAGCCCAGCCCAGCTGACACATAAAACTAATCATTTTGAATCTTACACAGGTGGCTTCAAAGGTGTGGAGCACACTCCACTGTACACGAAATGACTTTAACGGCCAGGGGTGGGGCATTAAAATACATTTATTATGTGCTGTTTTTTTTTAAGCCACTTTAACCTTAATTACTTAAGAAAGACTCCGATTGATATGAAGCTCTAAACCTCTTTTCGATACTTTGTTATTCATTTAAGAAGAAAGCAGAAGCAAAATTGAGCTGTCTTCGTCAGATTTACTTTCTATTTATGGCAAGTGATGCTCACAGTCTATTTAGGAAAGTGATATAATTTTCCTCATTACATGGATGTATTTAAATACAACAAAATGAGTACATTTAAAATTAAGCAAGTAGCAGCAAAGATTGCTCACTTTGGCATGGCAACATCCATGAAGGATGGGACCATTGTCTTAGCCAGAACAAAGATAGGCTTCTGAGCGCCATCACCCTCCCCGGGAAGATCTGCCCTTTGACCAGTAAAAGCATGCAGGTGTAACTTGATTTAGAAGCCTGATTTGAGGGTGGAGAGACGGCTTGGAGGTTAAGAGTTCCAACTACTAGAGGCTGGAGAGATGGCTCACTGGTTGTGAGCACTCTTCCGGAAGGTACAATTCCCAGCACCCACACGACAGTTCACAACTGTCTGTAACTCCAGGATCTGACATCCTCACACACAGACATACACAGAGACAAAACACCAATACACATAAAAAAAATAAAATAAGTGAATTATTAAGAGTTCCTAGACTCTTGCCGAGGACCGGATTCAGTAGTTCCCAGCACTCACGTCAGGGAGCTCATAACTGCTTAGAACTCCAGTCCCGAGGAATCTGATCCCGTCCTCTAGCATCTGTGGATACCGTACTCACATCCGAAAACCCAGACTTGTTCCCACATGTACGCACATAAGCAAAAGTAAAAATATTTTTTAAAAAATTCCCATTTCCCCCTGAGAGAGAAGAAAAAGGAACAGCACATTTTCCAGGTTTGCTAGTGTTGAGAAGAGGGAATCAGACCCCAGTGTTGAGGAGTGTGGCTAAGTGCTTGGATTCTGCAGTGAGAGTCCCAGGTTCAAACCCCAGTTCTCCTCCTCTTGCAAGTTTATCGCTATGTAACTTTGAGAGGTCATGGGACCTCTTTGGACTTCCATGTCTTTATCCATAAGCAGACTTATAAAAGTACTGTTTGAGGAGCTGGAGAGATGCCTCGGAGGACCTGGAGTCGGCTCCCAGAACCCATATCAGGTGAATCCCAAACACCTGTAAGCTCAGCTCCAGGGTATCCAGCACTCTCTGGACTCTTCAGAGACCTGCACAAATGTGCACATAATCGTGTTTGCACATGTACCATGGTGACAAATGCCCAAGAAATAAACTTAAAGGAAAGGATACTTTAGCTCACAGTATCCAACCTGCCAATCCGTGGTCACTTGGCTCTGTTTTTTGTGTCTGGACCTGTGGCGAGGCAGAACCTCATGACAGGGCATGCGTGAGAGAGTAAAGTGACTCTACTCACCAACTGGAGACAAAAATACACCTCTCAAAGGTAGACACCCAAGAACCAACTTTCTCCCGCTAGACCACCGCCTCCTAGCAGACCAGAAGCCATACACTCATCAATAGATTAATCCCCAAATGTTCTAAGCACCTCCCAAAGGTCCCTGCTGTGAAATTGTAGGCCAAGTCTTCAACACATAGACTTTGGGGTGCACACTGAGTCCAGTCTACTTTCTAGATATGAATTAAAGCATCTGAGCTGGGATCCAAAAAACACTGCTTAAAAGGGAGTTACCGGCTGGGCAGTGGTGGCACACGCCTTTAATCCCAGCACTTGGGAGGCAGAGGCAGGCAGATTTCTGAGTTCGAGGCCAGCCTGCTCTACAGAGTGAGTTCCAGGACAGCCTAGGGTACACAGAGAAACCCTGTCTTGAAAAACCAGAAACAAAAAAAAAAGAGGGCGTTACCGTATGAGGAGAGGCCAGCAAGGAAACAGGCATTTCTGAGCTTACCCCTGAGAGCTACCCAGGAAGGACAGAGTGCTCATTGAAATGGACAAGGTGGCTCAAGCATGGCTTCCTGGAGGAGTTACCATCAGCCATGCAGTGGATGATAGGAGGCACTGTGAAGCAAGAGAGGCAGTTAACAGGAGCAAAGCTCAAAGACCTTCCTGTGGCTTGTTAAAACTGGATTTCTAGGGCTGAGGATAGGATAGTAGGATGCCTAGCAGGCACAAAGAAGCCCTGGGCTCCATCTTTAACACCACATAGTGGGGGAGGGGTGATAGCTCATGCCTATAATCCCGGCGCTCAGGAGATGGAGGCGGGATCAGAAGTTCAAGTTATCCTCAGTGACTGTGAGGCTATCGTGGACTACATTAGTGAGGAGAGGAAGCAATTACAGTTGCAGAACAGCAAGACTCCAAATGAATCCATTGCCATCTGTGCTTCATTCAGATCATGCCCCGACAGTCACATGGCCAATGAATGTCTTTCTTCTCTGCTTGATGTGGGACCATTTCAGTGCCTGAGGGAACCAGGGTCCAGAGTCTCTGCAAAGATTTTCAGGTTGGTGTGCCTGGAGGTTCTGAAATTTTGCTTCTGTCCATAGGTGACCTTGTGTCCCGGGCGATGCATCATCTACAGCCCCTCAATGCGAAACACCACGGCAATGGCACGCCCCTGCACCACAAGCAGGGAGCGCTCTACTGGGAGCCGGAGGCCCTGTACACGCTCTGCTACTTCATGCACTGCCCGCAAATGGAGTGGGAGAATCCCAACGTGGAACCTTCCAAGGTCAACCTCCAGGTGGAAAGGTACGTCTTGCCTGGCTTCTGAGCAGCTCTTGGCTCGCCACAGCCTCGTGGTGGATTGGCATTGTCCTCTGAGATGAAGACAGGCTGTGGGGTGGGGATGGGAGAGAATTGCTGACCCTATCCCGTAGCACACTGGAGGGGAACTTCGTGACTTGAGGAGACATCTTAAAGCCTGGTGGGGTTTTGAAAGTAGTCTAATATGTGGCTGGTCCTGTTCAGGATAAAATTGGCCTGGGTCACAGGAGCGTACCTGCGTATCTCAGAGGAGAAGGAACCTTTGGAATGCAGTCTGGCTTCCTTGTAAAAATAGGTTGGGGGTGCCATCCCCTTAAATATCTCCATCTTTCTTTTTTCATGGCTACCTTGGGACCTCGGATGGATTAGAGCAGCTGCTTAGCCAGAAGAGGCTCCCTGTGGAGAAGACATTTAGCTGTCCCTGTAGTGTGGAATCCTTGTGGAAAGAATGGGAAGGGGCTCTGAGCTACGTCCCTCCATTTCTACTTGTTTCAGTCTCTGTTCTACACACCAGAAAGCTGAATTACACAATTTCCCAGGATTCCTCATACTTTTAAATGCCAGGATCCTCCAGGAAAATCCCCACTCTCTCAGAGATCTGGGATTAGAAGTAGCTTTCAAAACAGGCTGCCTGGAAGCGTCCCCTGCCTTGCTTCCTTCTCATCTGTCTTTTCTCTGAGTAAATGAATCAGGCCTTACCCTGATACAAGCCTTCCTTAGTCTAATTGCAATGGGAACGACTCCCATTCATGCACAGAGTCACCTAGAAGAATAGGAGTTGAAATATCTACTATCTGTTCCAACTGGGGCACTTCCAACTAAACCCTGAAGCCTTGGGTAAATGCCTTCCTCTCCCCCACCTTGGTTTCTTCATCTGCAAAATGGGATATAAAAAGCAAACTCTTTACAGGGCTGTTGGAAACTTAAGTGATTTGAACAGTGTCTAGCACACACAAGTATCCAATCAATGTCCTCTTACTGTTGTCATTGTAGCTTTGTAGCTACCACGAACACATAGCTAAACAATTCCCAGCTTGGGCTCCTTTCTGTCACTCCAATCCAAGTGATTCTAGTTAAACACACACACACACACACACACACACAAACCTCAGTGATTCTGTTCCTACCACAGTGTCTTGTGCCCCAGTGGGCCCCTTAAGGTCCTCCCACTTCTCAGCTTTCTATTAAAACACGAGGGAAATTGGCCAGGCACCCTCCAATGGAGGAATCTTCTGGAGTTTTAGGAATCACAAGTTAGTATCAGTATCCAGTCATGTGACACTAATGGATCAGGAGCCACCTAGGTTTCGCACATCCCAGGGGAAATCAGTGGATACCCTAGGCATATTTCCACGTGCAAACATGTCCCACTGCACTGAAATGCCCACAGTCCCTGAACGATGTCTAACCTCAGCTGGATACACCAACACCTTGGCTTTTTTGACTATATGTCCTCAGAGTTGAGGGAATGGAAGCCATTGGCCTCAACCTAAGAGGTACCAAGTCTTTCAGAGCCTAGGCAGTGCTGAGATGCCTTGTACCACCTCAGTTCTGCCACCTTTGATCTTCGCATCTCTATAGATGATGCTTCATGCCCAGCCAAACACTGTGTCCTCTGAGGCAGACTTCTCATCCCATCCTGCCGTTACCTTCAGGTTCCTATTATCTAGTCTCACACACTCAAGTGAATTCTTGTAACCCTTGCCTAGCACCGTAACTAACCTGTGATTCCATACAGATTCCTGTTTGTCCAATGCCTGTGGACTTCATAATGTCCCATTACGTCAGAGCCATTGCTGAGATCAATGCTAGGTGCACAGTGGGAAGCCAACAGATACTTACACAGTGTGAACATGGACTGATCCAATTCCAGCTGCCTATGGAACATGTTCCTCAGGAATTCTGACATCATCATAGGACTGAAGTCATCATACCCCCAAATCCACTGCTCAGCCTGTCTCTCTAGTCTCTAAGGAAGGCACTCTCATTGGCTTTAGAAAACTAAGACTGTGCCTGCTTTTACATCCAACTGGCCAGCATGTTGCAGTGTGACTTTTCCTGGATTGATGAAAATCTATTCACACATGATAGAGAGGGCACAAAACAGTAGACAGGAAACGATTCCACACAGGCCTCGTTTAGTGTAACAGTGAGTTTAATCACACACACACACACATCAGCATCATCATCCTTATCATCCTCATCTTTGGGGAGGGCTGTGCCCTCATTGTTCCCTCCTCCAAACAACTCTGTTAACTGCCTATATATCTTGGGGAGAAGCAGGGTCTTGTGAGCCCCTCTTCCACTCATATTAGAAAGATTAATGGGCCCAAATCTTCTTCAGGTCTCCCTAGGATAATCACAGATACTGACGGTTCAGTGGAGCAGCAGCCATGTTGTTCCAGAGGACAGTGTTTACAGTGCCTATCTCATGCAGCATCTGTGACATCTCATGTCTCTGCTCCCTTCTGCCTAGGCTGCTGTGGCTCTGGTTCACACCCCCTTCTCTCTCACCTTGATTACGGAAGCTGATTTCTCAATGATCTGCATACACGCGAGCTTTTGTACCTTCTGGCCAGCTCCACCCTCCTCACAGTTACCAAAAGCCATGCCATGGTGTGACCCTGCCCATACAGTTGTGTGGTTCCTATATCCACTGTGTTTATCAGCAGCCATTTTCCCGTCTTGAGTCTATTTCTCCATTTAGAGTGTGGTTGGAACACTTGGAAGTCTAAAGGGGCCCACTAGGAAATGCAGAACTTCCAGGACACACTTGAAAGAGACACAAGTTACATGTCCCAGATTTCCTCAAAGCCATTTATGTCATTCTTTTCATCCCTCCTTGGTTGGAGTTTTCTAAAACCAAAGTAGATGTTAACATTTTTTAAGGTCCTGATTGCCTTTGTCTTCTGGAAATCATACAGCTTGTGGAGTCAGGTGGATGGCAGATAGGAATCCCAGCCTGGCTTTGTACAGTTCTGAAAACTTGTACAAGTGATCTCACCTCTTGGGATCACCTTTTGTCATCTGTAACATGAAAAAGAACACTCCTCATGGGACAGGTACAAGAAGAGAGTTAGATATCAGAGCTCAGACACCCAGGGCAATCCTTCACCACTGCTGCTACCAAAAAAGAAAGCTGCTATCATACATCTTTCCCTCTAAAATGATCTTACAATTGCCCTCACTGAAGCTCAAGAGCAGCTCTTTCTACAAGAACAGCTCTCTTCCTGTCCCTTCACACTTTTGAGTTTAATATCTGAAAACCATTATGCATGGATTACAGGGGAAGAAGTCCTCAGATTCTCTTCAGTCAGCTTCTAAAAGAGCTTACCTTGGGAGATAGGACTCCTCTTTGAATTATGTCCCCACCCCTATCAAGTGGTATCTTCCTGGCTCTTTCTTCTGGCAATTTTGTATAGGCCCATGGTGTATACATATGTGTATGTGGGGTGTGTGTGTGTGTGTATGTGTGTACGTGTGTGTGTGTTTTCTAGACCATCAACTCCTTAAGAATAAGGTTGATTTTTTTTTTCCATTCCAACATAGAGCCTATGGCATAACTGACTAAAATGTGGATTCTTTCATGTCTCACACAGTCACTTCTGGTCCAAAGAGTCTTTCTTGACTGAAATGCTAAGACATCCTACAGAGACTATTTCCTTTGTCATATGGACTCAGTTCTCCAGTTGCTACATTGTTGTGGATGATTCCATTTTTCTTTGTAGTGGTTTGAAGAAACCCAGCCAGAACATGAAATTGCTGTAGCCTATGTTTTGTCAGGACTTTGGCTACTATTTCTAGAGCTATTAGAGACCGTCAAGCATGGCAGGTATATTCCTTTTGTTAAAATTAAGACAGATTGTGTGAGATTTATAATTAAGCTGTTTATTTTCCAAACCATCATGGTATGTTCAAAACACCTTAACACTGAGGGTGAGCTACTTTTTAAAATAGAATTATCTTATGTTGAGAACCAGTCCCCCAAGTCATTATCTTTGCTGTAAATATCAGTGATTCCTCGATGTCTTTGGCCATGGATGGATTCACTTGTTTATTGCCACAATGTAAAATAATAAGAAGAATGGGAGAACAAATAGGAATGCTTTGTGGCCTTAATTATCTGGTGCTGTGTGGGAGGAACAATGAAGCGATTCACTGGGAAGAGTAGACATAGACAGGTCTGCCTGCCCCCAGTCTTCCTGGAAGAAAACAAAAAGCAGGATTGATTCCAGGTAGCACTAGCTCTCACCTCTTCGTCAAGCAAAGCATACAAACAAATGTGGCAGGATGCCTTCTGGGGGAATCTCAACCACAACTGTGAGCATCAGTCATTCATGAATTGTCAAGTGTTTGAGGGAAACTAATGGTGTGCAACAAAACAGCCTTGCCATGCAAGAGAGTTTACACTTGAAGAAACAGAGTTCATAAAACAAGCAGACCAGAACCTTAGAGGTGAATATCATTCAGTTATATCTCCCTAGATCCTCATGTTGCCAAAAGTTCACCTGTACCCATCGCTTCTTAAGGCACTTGCACCCACAGGGCAAACAAGGCTCCTGTTTGAACAGATTCCCAAGAGCTTTCCTAAGGCTGTGCAAAACATGCAGAAGGCTGGCTGTAAATGTCCTGTCAGAATGCTTGCTTGCCTAAGTTGAGCCCAGGGGGACTGCTTAAAGCAAAAGAAAAGCTCTGAAAGGCTGCATGGGCAGAGGGTTCACATACCCTGGCCTCTTCTGTGTGAGAAGTTGACCTGCGATTAATGCCCTGGCTCTGTTCCCCTGGAAACTTGATAAAAGTTTCAGTGTCAGCTGTGTTACTAGGCAACACTGTGCAGCATCAGAATGGCCACATATTGATGAATTACATCTGGCCCGATGGTTGTAAAAATGTTTGACAAGGACCCAGAGCTTTAGGATTTTCTCAATTCTTTGACTCTTGTCACTCTTTTGAAAGGACCTTGGTGGCTAAATCTATGAGACTCTTCCAAGAGATATGGGATTTGTAAGAAATTCCCACAACTATTCAGGTAAACCTTGTCCCCACACCTGAGTGTCCCCTGGGTAAATGGTAACTCCTCCAGAGTAAAAGGCTCCCTAGATTTCTGTTGTCTAGAACACGGGGTGCTGTCTGCTGGGCCAGATAAGGTCTAGCATAAACTGAGTCTGGATGTTCAGTTGAGCCTTCAAAGACTTCTGATGGCCACTGGAGCCAGAGAGCCACAACTCCAGGCTCAGGGCCTATAGCAGTATCCAAGTGACACCCAGGCCTATATCAGTGGAGGTGACATAGACACCTGATGTCACAGCACCACTACTGGCCACAAGACACTCTCGAAGACTTCTGTCATCATTGCCCCAAGAGAGGGAAATCTCTGTCACCATTCTTGTCAGCTAGACATGACATCTGTCACATGGTGTTGTTTCAGATCATACACTTGTGCCTTTGCAGGAAAAGCAGCTGGGAAGGGGAACTTGTAGGTTGAGGAACCATGACACATAGCATGGGAATTCTCATAGCTGGGAATGTCAGCTTTGGTTCTTGGGAGCCAAGAATTTTCTTTACTGGTTTTAAATAATAACAACAACAGCGATGATGATGATGATGATGATGATGATGATGATGATGATGATGATGATGATGATGATGATGGTGGTGGTGGTGGTACACATGCTTTATTTTCATAGTTTGTAGTGAACTTTATTAGACATACAGGTCTTAACTAGTTGGCTTATGCTCTAACACATGAGAACCAAAATATTGTCCCAGCACAAGGATACATTGAGTTGACAAGCTGAAAAGAGAGGCGAGGAGATGGCCCTGGCAACTTCGACTGGGATTATAATACCTTCTCTCAGAGAAAGGATGCCAGCCCCTCTTTCAGAGGGAAGACCATATTGGCTCATCTGGTGGGCCCAAATAAACAAGCACACAAAAGGGTCCTGCCCGATACATGGCTGTCGGTGGCTGAATTAGTTACTTACCTCCTTGCTATGACAAACATGCTTGACAAATGCAATTTAGGCAAGGAATGATGTGGTTCGGGCTCACAGTTTGAGGACAAGGAACTCCTAAAAGCAAGAGCAAGAGATATCTGGTCACACTGCATCCACATTCAGGAGGCAGAGAGGGGGGTGGAGGCTGGTGCTCAGCTAGCTTTCTTCTTTTTATTCAGTCTAGAACCCCAGGAAACAGAGCTACCCATAGGTAAGCTGGGTTTTCCCACCTCAATTAACCTAATCTACATAATCCCTCATAGACATGCTCAGAGATTTGTTTCCACAGTGATTATAAATCTCATCAAGTTAACAACTAAGATTAGCCACTGTAAGGGCTTTTGGAAACTGGCCCCAAATCTCGACCACCACACAAATGATTTGTAGTTAAGGAAGACGTCCATGCCAAATTTGAAATAACCAATGCTAGAGGCAAAGTTTTAAAATATGATGTGGTTATAACTTGGACATGGCTGCAACTTACTTTATCTGACCAGGGTAAAAATGTATTCCAACCCCAGTAAATGTGAAACTACAAGTTATAGTTCATGCGTGAGCTGTAAGTCAACACGGTACACACATTAGCAGATGACACCCCATGGCCAAACTGGTCCACTGCCTGGTTTTGAAAATAAAGTTTTACTGGGACACAGCTGCACTCATTCACTTACATATTATTTAGATAACAGCTTTTGAACTGTGGCAGAGTCAATTCTTAGTGACAGATAGTTGAATGTTCATAAAACTGAAAGTAGTGTTTGGCCTGTTCCAGAAAATACAGAAATGCTGACCTTGATGTGAATTGTAACTATCACTTAAAACCAACAACAAATTCAGACTGAAAATTTAAATACCACTATACTCTTCATGAGATAAGGTGTATATATGTGTACATATGTGTGTGTGTGTGTGTGTGTGTGTGTGTGTGTGTGTGTGTGTGTTCATGAAGCTTTCCCTGTAGATCCTGTTAGCCCAGTGGTTCTCAACCTTCCTAATGCTGTGACCCTTTAATACAGTTCATGCTGTGGTGACCCCCAAATATAAAGTTATTTTTATTGTTACTTCATAACTGCAATTTTGCTACTGTGATATGTAAATGTCTGATATGCGGGATATACGCTCTGTAACCCCTGTAAAAGGGTCATTTGACACCCTCCCCCAAGGAGTCACAACCCACGGGTTGAGAAGCTTTGTATTAACCTGACTGGAGTTAATTAGCTTGCCCAAGGGCATGTAGCTCAAGTTGGAGGATTTGAACCCTGGGAGTTGACCTCTGGTGTGTGTTCATATTCACTAGGCTGTTTTCCTCTTAATAGAGGAGGGATTTCCTTTTCAACAATAACGTTTGAAAACCTCATCCCAACTAGCGTCTTTTGTGATCTTCATGGATGTTTATATGTCATAAAATGAACATTCTTATTAAATAAACTATAATGAGTACCAAAAAGCTATGAAGAAGAAATTTTGCATGGCCCCTGTGACCAGTGGCAAGGACTGTGAACTTCAGACAAAGGTGTTTAGGTTGCTTCATGACACTAGGTCATGGTTTTATTGCTGTGAAGAGACACCATGACCAAGGCGACTCTTTTTTTTTTTTTTTCTTACAGAGGAAAGCATTTAATTGGGGCTGGCTTACAGTTTCTTAGGTTTAGTCCATCATCATCATGGTGGAAGCATGGTAGCAACCAGGCAGGCATGTTGATGGAGAAGAAGCTGACTGTGTGCCACACTGAGTGTAGCTTAAGCATAGAAAACCTCAAAACCTGCCCCCATAATGACACACTTCCTCCAACAAAGCCACACCTACTCCAACAAGGCCACACCTCCTAATAGTCTCACTCCCTATGGACCAAGCATTCAAGCACATGAATCTATGGGAGCCATACCTAGTCAAACCACCATCCACAGTGATACAGAGGTATGTCGTTATATTCTGATCATTGATTAACCTCTGAAGGCATAGGTTTCAATGAACTGTTCTGCCACTGGGCGTGGGATTTATAGTCAAACGATGTTCTGGATAAAAGAGGCTCACTTGCTTCATTCATGTTGAAGACAACTAAGGTCCAGTAGGATTTAGAGGGCTCACCTAGAGTCACAGTCATGTTTATAGAAGCTGTGCACGGTGGTGACTCGGTTTCTTTGCCCATGCTTATCCTCTCCTGGGAATTCTCTCTTCCTTCTATTCCGCCAGCTGGCCACCATCCTCAGTTCATATTGCAAGGTTAATCTTGGTTAATCTTGGACATTACCTCTTCTACCAACCCTTCCTTCCTGCTTGACTGTACTAGGTAATTAGAACCTAGCTCAGTACATCACATAGCATAAGCGCCAGGAGGATGTTTGCAGGACCAAGTGCAGCTGCATTCTAATACCTGAGAGTCCTGGATGCTGCCTGGGAGAACCATGTTGTCAGTACCCATGCGGGCAGCCCTCAGCTTGGTACGGGCTCTGCAGTTCCCAAGCTGTATACTCTCCAGGCTTGTATCCATAGCTGTCATCCAGAAATGACTCCTCCTTCTTCCAATGTTTGGATGCCTGCTGAACTCACAACCACACCCTGTGCAGTGCAGTCAGTGACACACACTGTTAGCAATCAGGCATTCCTACCTACCTTTCCTCAGGGACCTAGCAACTATTCTATGTCATCACTCAATGCCAAAAAAATGTGCCGGATGTGCTAGGTGCTGTATATAAAAGGTCCCCTGCCACCTCAGATCTCTTCCTCGCTCCCTTCTTCATACCTCTGCCATTTCCCTCTCTGTCTCCCTGTCTGTCTTCCTGACAGTGTCTGTCTGTCCCTTATGTCCCCACTCTGAGGTCTTTACTCTCATCCCTCTCCAATAAACCTCTTATGCTAGATCTGTTGCTTGGTGGCATCCCTTGGTACCCCAACCTCCCTGTATTTATCCTAACACACACAGGTGCTATTCTTCACACACATCTCCACCCCCGTAATCCAGCCTGGCCTCCCTTAGATGCCTAGTAGTTTCAGTGAGTCCTTATTATATGGCAGGATCATTCCTAAATTCCATAGGTGTACAGTATGTCACCTCTCTCCCCAACCCAACAGATGCAACAAGGTAAACTCAGGTTCTGTGGTCATAGGTACATGGGCAAGTCTGAATGAGTCCTGTGTACAGAATGGGTCAGGGCAGAGAGGCAGGTCCTGTCCAGGAGAGGATCTGGGACTCAGCAACACACTAGGTCAGAAGGAAGGTGGAGAGACCCACCATCATCAGTAAAGATCAGAAAGGACCACTGAGCAGGCGGGGTGAGACTAGCTAAGTCTGTGCCCTAGAGCCCAGGGCCTCCCGATGTAGATCTCAAGATGCTGGCCTGGGATACTGTTATTTCATCAGCATCTACTCCGTGCCTGGCATGTCCCGTGTGAGGCACTTTGTAGACAGAGTGTAGTAACATCCTCACATTCTTGTCTGCAGATGAAAAAATATTAAACTGATAGTAAGAAAAGAATTCTTATTCAGATTCAAACAAACATTATAGCCCATTCACTATATATAAAATTGATGTGTAATAATTATATCTATTTACAAGGCACGATGAGATTTTGATCCATGCGTACATCTGTTAAACAAGAGAAATGTGCTTTGGGCATTTTTAATTCTGGAGCTATAGCACTTAGACTGATATCCTGGCTTCCACCCTCATTGACTGAGTGATCTTGGATAAGTTACTTAGCCACTCTAAACCTCCCTTTCCTGGACCATAGAATAGAAGCTGGTGAAGCTTTGCGCATTGATACATTTAAAGCACTTTAAAAGTCTCAGCCCACATTAGAAACAATGGTCATCACCACCTAGTTGTCTGTGGTGTCTGTCACATGAGCTTGGAGCAGGCTTCATGGAGTTGAACTGCCTGGGAATCTTGTTAGAATGTAGATTGAATTCATTAGACCTGAGGGTGGGGCTTATACTTTTTCTTTCTAACTAGCTCCCAGACGAAGCTGTTGGGGGCCTGGGCATCACACTAACAAGGTATTGCCATTCTTTTTGTTTTATTTTTGTTCAGTGTTTATAGCAACCAGCTCTATTTTTTTTTTAAATACATGAGAACAAGAATTAAGCTTTTGGAATGACTACATCTGCCACTGATGGGGCTTTGTGGATTCTTGATGCCTGATAACCATCCCAGTGAGGGCTAGCTCCATTGTCCTTACCCCAGGAGCCCTCTGTAGTTTATCTGAACAAATAGGGATGTGGCAATGTCCAGACAGGGCCAGCCTACAGCATGCTCAGCTCTAGAGCCACCAGCAAAAAAAAAAAAAAAAAAAACAGCTCTCAAGTTAATGATCACCCGCAACTTCCCCAAGGTGGCCCGGCGTCTCTACACAGCTCAAGGCTGGCAAATTAATACAGAACTGTGCAAAGGATAGGTAAGGCAGTATTTGACAGGGACCATCCCTGGAGACAGCATCCAGGCAAATGGGACTTCACCAGCATCTGGGCTGTTGACATCTGCAGCCTCAGGATTTGTTAAGCAGCTTTGGCTGGGTTACCTAGGGAGAGGGACAGCTGTGCCCACCGGTGACAAGCTGAGGGGCAGGCTCAGCCTGAAGAACAGCACCTGTCCCCAGCATGCAGGTAGAGTCTGGCCTCCAGCAGGTGTGATGCTTATTCCTCTCAACAGCCAGGCCTCTTCTGGATCTGCTCCATTGGACACCAAAGCAGGCTTGTGGGATCTGACACCAGCTTTCCCTTGCTTTGTAGGAAAAGACTACTCTTGCTTATTAATTCTGTAGTTTGTATGTGTGTATATGAGTATGTTTGTGTGCACGTCTGTGAGCATGCCTCTGTGTGTGTGTGTGCATGTGTATGTGCACACACATGGGTGTGATTGTGTATAGAGGCCAGAGGCTAACTGCTGTTGCCCTTCCTTCTTCAGGAACCATTGTCCATGTGCTAGCCACCTGGGTGGTTTGTTCACTCATTCTGGTCCTTTGTTTGGAGATAGAATCTCTCACCAACTAGTCTAGGCTTGCTGGCGAGTGAGCTGGAAGATCCTCCTGCCTCTGCCTCTCCAGCACTGGCATCATATGCATCATTGCCATCAGGATATTTTTTTTTTTTTGCACGGGTTCTAAAGGTTAACTTCAAAACCTCATGCTTGTAAGGGTATCTACATTATCAACCAAGCCATCTCTCTGGTCCATGAAACCTTACGTTTATAACACAAAGACTCATAAATGAGAGCTGCCCAGCCCAGTCCAGTAATCCCTCACCATGGGTGGGTGTTTAAATTTAAATGAAAGAGAATCAAACCAAACCAAAGAGTCAGGGCCCTGCCACAGTGAGCCTAGCCTCCTTTCAGATGCTTGGCAGCTGGTGTGGCCTTGAGGGGGAACTGACCGGTCTTGTGATGGACAGCGGGGACCTAGGACATCACTGTCATCACAGAAGTTTCTGTGAGACTCAAGTACCATGAAAGGAATCCTCACAGACCCAGGACAAGCTACCTGCTGGTATTGTGCCATGGTGCCCCTTTGATCATCCTACAGCCAAGCTCAGTTGTATTTTAATTTTTTAAAAAAAAAAACAAAACTGGCATTCATAATGATGGGTTTCATTATGACATTTTCACATATGCGGGTCACATACTCTGCCCATATCCACACAGTACCTTCTGTCATTCTCCCCTCCTGCGGTCCCGCTTTCCAAATGGAGCTCTTCTACATTCATATCTCATATATGTATATTGCTCTAGTCTAATTTTCCCGGAGGAAAGAAAACATGATATCAGGTCTTCCCGAGTCTGGCTTACTTTGTTAAAGTGATGACTTCCACAACTGTCTACAGATAATTCACGATCTCTTCTTTATCGCTGGATGAAACCCTGTTGTGTATGAACGCCACATTTCCCCGGATCTATTTGCCTATTCGGCTAATTTCATCCGCAGACTGCTGTGAACAGTGCTGCGAGTGTGCGTGTGGAGCAGCTTCGTGGTGTGCGGATTGAGAGCCCTTCCTGTACACACCTAGGGATGGTTTGGCTCAGTCTTACAGCAGCCCTGTTCCAAGGCTTTTAGGAACCTCTGTACCGATTCCAGTCACTGCTACACCGGTTTACACTCCTGCCAGAAAGTGAATGGCAGCTCCTCCCTCTTCACATCCTGGCCAGCATTTGTTGTTTGTTTTCTCTCTGTTAGCCATCCTGACTGTGGAGAGATGGCCTCTCACTGTAGTCTTTGATTTTACATGTCCCTGAAGGCTATAGATAGCGAACACTTTTTTTTCATATACTTGCTAGCTATTTGTGTTTCTTTTGAAAACTTTCTGTTCGACTTACCTGTCCATTATTATTTTTATTAATTGGGTAACTAATTATCTTTATTAATTGGATGATTTGGGGGGGGGTTGTTTGATTTTTGATGAAGAGGCTGTCTTTTCTCCAATGAATGATGGTTCTAGTTTTGTTTCAGTTGTGATGATAAAATACCCCAACAAAAAAACAACTGAGGAGAGATTATTTTAGCTCACAATTCCAGGCTACAGTCCTGTATAGCAGGGATGTCAAGGCAATAGGCACTTAATAACTAGTTACATCACATCAGCATTCAAGAACAGAGAGAAATGAATGTATACATGCTTGCTTGCTTGCTTGCTTGCTCGCTCGCTTGCTTACTTGAGCTCCACTCAATTTCCACATTCTCCTACAGTTGCAGAGCCCCTACCTAAGGAATGATGCCACCCACAAGGGGCTGAGTGTTCCAGCATCAATTATTTTAATTAAAACAATCTCCAACAGGCAAACCTAATATAGACACTCACTCTGTCCCTTTGACTGGCATGTTTTATGTAGTACCATGCTGTTTTTGTTACTATGCCTCTGTAATATAGTCTGTGATTCCCTCTAGTATTGCTCTCTTTCATCAGGCCTGCTTTGATCTTCAGAAATCACATAGATTTTAGATTTTTTTCTGTTTTGTGTGTGTGTGTGTGTGTGTGCAGAATAACATTGCATTTTAATGAGTATTGCCTCAACTCTCTATAGATCACTTTCAATTATTTAGAGCTGCATTTGTAGGGAGGATGCAATGTTCCTATACCCAAAGATTGAACATGAGTTCTCACACGTACTAGGCAAATCCTCTGATGCTAAGCTACACTCTGGCCCTTTTCTTTAATCTTTTAACTTTGAGAAATTTTTAAGACAGTGTCTTTCTCTTTTGCCCAAGGCAAGCCTTGAACTTGTAATCCTTCTGCCTCAGGCTCATGAATAGCTGGATTATAGTTCTATGCCTCCAGGCCTGGCTTAGAGCAGAGCTTCCTAAAGTACCAATGTACTTCCTAAAGTACATTAGCATCTCCACGCTGTTTCTCCAAAATCTCCCAGCTGCCTTGTAAGTTGCAGGGTATCAAGGAAACTTCACTAGAGTAGTGTGAACTTCTCCTAGGCATTATTCCCTTTTGCTATCCCTGTCTTGTCATGAACTTTAGTCTCAGAGAGGTTAAGCAGTTTGCCTGCATCACACAGCTAGTGAGGAACCAAGCTAAGATACAAAGGCAGGAAGCATGAGCTCAGAACACCTCTCCCAGCCACATGCCCAGATGCCCAGCCAGTGGTTGAGGAGCCCTGAGATGGTCAGAGGCCTGAAAAGTCTTATACTTTCAATATGCTTCCCTTCCCTCTTCCTTTGTCTTCTAGTATCTTCCCTGCCTGGAGCCTCAACACATACTGCTAATAATAAATGGAACAAAGATTGCCAGATCACTTCATCTAACTTGACTACAGTTTTTAAACTTCAGAGACATGTGTTAACTTCTTAAACTCCTGTGAAGGTAAACAGAGTCTACCTCTTTGGCTTTTATTGCTAATCAACACATGATAACCACACATCTTGCTGAAGCACATGGTACTGTTTTGTTCCGTGCATGAGCAAATGGGGCTCATTAGCATAACCATCGCCCACTATTTGTCATTTCTTTGTAATGAGTTTAAAATCCTCTCTTCATGCTGTGTTGTGAAGCATAGACAACACTATTATCAACAACAGTCTCTTGCTCAGTAGATGGAAATCCATCCATCCCTTTTTCTCCCTTTAACTCTGCACAGGCCGACGAACTTCTGCTAACCTCTGCTGCTTTGAGATGTGCCTCGCAGGAAAGTGGTTCCTCAACACTATTTGAGCATCTCATGTTTTGGCTTATGTAATATTTTCATTGTTTTTACTTATATGAAGGCTTTGATTCATTACCCACTTGTTCCTCAGTCAGTCAGTTGCATCCGATGTCTGCCATGAGTTCTGCAGTAATGGATGCTGACGGCCCTCCAACTGTTATGGGGCAGGAGAACTCTAAAGATTTCGATGAATGAATTTGAACCTCCTTCAGGAAAGCTTCACAAGATAGGCGCGATTAGCGTAGTCTGAATTTTATTGATGGAGAAGGGGAGGCAGAGAAGAGAGGCAAGTGGCTCAAGGTTACAAGGCCCCAGAGTGACAACCCAGGGGACTCACAGCCCAGCAGCCCAGTCCAGGACGTGGTATGGAACCGTGACACTTAGCTGTTGTTTGTCGGTCCCTGAGCAGAAGAAGTGAGGGAGCTGAGGGGCCTCATGTGGTTCCTGCTCAGCACCACTGAAAGGGATGCCAAGTGCCTAAGGAGGTACCGACAGACCTACCTGAAGAACACCGGTGAAGAGGGTGTTACCTGAGTCTGACTTTGGAAGCTGGATCAGCTCATGCAGTTATATGGTGAAATCAGGGAAGTAATCCAGGACAGAGTCAGTGGCTCTAGATTTTAAAAAAAAAAAAGAAACTAACTAAACATTCATGGTGGAAGCAAAGACCAGCCCTGGAGGACCAGTGTAAGGAACAGGAGACTTTCCTTTAGCCCTTTGTAGAGGTACAGCTGTTTCACCATCAGAATGCCCAAATGTTTTCCTAATGGTTGATAATAGCCACTGCCTTGTGTGCCCCACCCCCACAGTATGTCTTAATACCCTGACACCCTGCAGTTACCACCGCTGGGGTCTGGCCTTGCAGTGGACCTGGGAGGCCCTGTCTGTACTTGGGGTCACAGGACAGACTGCTGCTTGGCTTTGCTGGTCGTTGAATATTTAGAACACCATCCGTGAGTTCAAAGGAGGGGGTGGGGGAAATGATGACCTGCCCATGTAGGTTGGTCCTTGTGCTTCTGACTGGAGGTTAGGGTTGATGTTAGGAGTCCTGGGGTGCTTGGGAGGGAGCAAGAGCAGAAGACAGAACCTGCCCGTCCCAGGATGTCCTCCTGGCACACTCTCCTGTCCTGCAGGCACTGTGTTAAGCTGCCCCTAAGGCCTGAGAAAGCCTCTGTTCTCCTTAGGGCCTCTGCTGAAGAGCTAGACAAGCTGTGGAGTGCTAGCCTGTGGCAGGCCTGGGAGGGTGCTTGTCAGAATCCCTCCACTTGAACTTCAGGGTCACCTTCTGAGATATGGCCAGTCTTCATATTTTACTAATGGAGAAGAGAGTGAAAAGTTCCAAGGTCACTGAGCCCTGTTAGTGCCTGGCTGGAAGCTGAGTGTTCACACTCAGTGATCCCAGGGGTCATATCTTCCTGACACCTCCCTGCAGCTCTGACATTGCAGATTGCCCCCCACTGCCCTGATGCCTGTGTCTGGTGCTGCCTCACTGAACTCCTTGCAGGCAGAGCTGAGCTCTGTTCACCTCTCAGTCTTCTTGGTACTGAGTAGGTGGGAGAGTTAGGCCAGCCTAGGACACCACAAAGGCAGAGCGTAGAATGACGCGGGAAGCAGCTTCCTGCAAGAGTCCTGGAGAGTCACAAGCCCACAGTGTACAGAGTGCAATTCTCTGCATCCCTGAGGTCCTGGTGCCACCAGCTAGCCTCCCCCTCCTGTATGGCCCCAAGGCAAGATGCTTGATTTGCCTGGAACTGACAGCTTTTTGCATCTCCTGTGCTTGGATTCTGGAACACACAGGGAAACACAGGCCAAAAAAAAATATATATATCTATCAGAAAGGACATAAAGGACAGGCAGGGTGTGACACACAGCTGTCCTCTAGCTGTGATCCCCAACACTGCTGCTGAAGGGTAGGCCTCTGTGGATGAAAATCAGCTCTGGATGCTGCCCAGTGGGAGCCAAGAGCTGGCCCGGCATGGTGGGGTCCAGGGTGGGGAGACCTGGTGCCTGGAAGCAGTGAAGTCTGCCTAGGCCACATTTCCACTCTTCTGCCCCACCTCCAGTTTTTTTTTAAAAAAACATGATCTCATGCAGTCCAGGCCTCAGATTTAGGATATAGCAGAGGATAGCCTTGAACTCTTGATCCGCTTGCTTCCGTCTCTGGAGTGCTAAGATTACAGAGGGGCCCCGCCACACCAAGAGCCAAACCAAGCCCTTGCACAGACCACAAACATCGCAGCACTAAGCTACATCCACAGCCCCAGATGCCCACTCTTCAGCATCAGTGTTGGGGATCACAGCCCAACATTAGCCGGGTGCCACACCCTGTGGGACTAGCCAGAGTGGCCTATCTACTCCTCTGCCCGGAAGGCACATACCCCAAGTTCACATCCTACCAAGGCTCGCTCCACGGCAGAGCCTCCAGAGCCTCCACTGTTTCCCAGCGTCTTGACTTTTATTGATTTAATCATCCAACCCTCCGTCCATCTTGCGCTCCTCGAGTGCTGCATTATTTTACAGCTGCAACATAAAGTGAGATGAATTCAAATTTCTACAGTTATCTTTTCCTGAAAAGGTATATAATTTTTTTAATTATTGGAAAATACAGAAAAAATATAAAAAGAAAAACTAAAATTATCTACAACTGTGCCACCCAGAGGTAGTCAAAAATTAGTACTTAGGGCATATTTTTTTTTTTTGTTCTTTAATATAAATAGTGAGAGTTTTTAAAATATCTGTACAGTGTATATAACTTTATATCCCTTTATTTCACTTAATAGTGTCCCATAAGCAGTTTTTGGTACTGGAGAACATTCATGCACATCATTTTTAATGGCTGTGAAGTATTCCTTCTTGTGAATGTACTGTAATTTGCCTAATGTTTCCCTGGTTGCTGATCATTTGGATTGTTTCCAATTTGTGAATTGCTGTTCTTTGAAAACTACCCACCGTGGCATGACTAAAACATCTATGGAGAGAGAATGGTTATAACAAGAGGAGTCTGTTTGGAGGAAAGCAATTGAAAGATAATTCACAGGGCCTCTGATGGCCACTGCGTGGGAGAAATTGGCGGGGAAGCCCAGCCCTTTTCTCCACAAGGAGCCGGGCCCAGCTAGCTCCTACTTCCTTTTTCAAGAAGCAAGGCCTTGTGGGAAAGGCAACCTTCAGTCCTGCAAGCGTTCTTTCCACAACCATGGAATCTCCTGGAAGGATCACGGTGGGCCTTCATAACTTCTTCTCCCTCCAGGAACCCAGGGAAGCTCCCTAACATGATTGGAACCCCACCTAACGAAAACCATGTTATTTTATGTAACTGAAACTAGAATGTCTAGGATTCCCAACCCATCTTCTTAGGTTATTTGAAGGGGGGAAAAAAGGCCGTCTGTGCAGCTCCAGAAAGCAAGCGAGCGGGAATGTTG
Source organism: Mastomys coucha (assembly GCF_008632895.1). NCBI lineage: Eukaryota > Metazoa > Chordata > Mammalia > Rodentia > Muridae > Mastomys > Mastomys coucha. The sequence goes on along the minus strand of NW_022196910.1, from coordinate 11,273,595 downwards.
GCCTTGTTCTTTTAAACAAGCATGCGCTTGGCTCAATCTTCTTGGTGCGTAGTTGGTGGCTGTCTGTGCTTCTTTATAATGTAGATTTTGTGCTCTGCAGCATGTTTTTCCTGTGTCTATGAAACTTTGCCTAGGTAGGCTTTCTCTCAGTCTGTAGACTGTGAGAAATTCAGTCAAGATTCAGCCAGTCAGGTTCTGGCATGCCCAGGAATTTTGGCCAAGAGGCTAGCAAAAGCAGGTAACTATTTTCCCAGCCTTGCCTCTTCTCACTGCCAAGTTCAAGCTGCAAGGCCGGAGGGAGCCTTTCTACAATCGTCTGTCATGCTCTGCTCTATTCGTCCCTGACATAGAACCCCAACCCTCAGATGGCTGCTTCCTGGACCCTTGGCATTGTGGTGTGGATGGAAATTTTTTTGTGAACAGAGAAGGAAGCTAGTTCATAGTGAAATGGAGAACAAGCTTTGGAATGCTGGGATTTTAACAGGCTCCAAAGCCCTTCTGTGAGGATCTGCCTCTGCCATGGAATCTCGGAGCACTTTATAGGAAGCGGCCAAATGAAACTGTCTACAGTTTACCTTGTTCTACCTCTCTGCCTTGGTGACCACTTAATGCCCCAGTCCCTGACTGCAAACCCTGCTCTAACAAGCACACAGGTATCTAATCAATGACAATCAGACTTCCTGCTATTGAGGTGGCTTCTAAGTTCATCCTGAGGGGCTACACTAAACTACATAGGTAGCTCAAACACCAGGAACCAGGCTTTAAAAAGCTAGCGTCCTCTGTGAGCTCCACCCCAGATCCTCCCTCCAAGGTGACTGTTAATAAACTGGGAACCGGGCAGTACTGAGCCTGTTCCAAATTGGTTCTCCCTATTCCTCTTCTACCCTACAACAGAGATTTCCAAATTCTTACCTACTCAACTCCACAGAATTTCCCTAAAATGCCCTGTCATCTTGAGACTCATTCCCTTTGCCTCCACTCTGTTGGTAAGCCCTCCCTTCCCACAGGCTCAGCTGGGGCTGATGTCAGAGCACCATCTTCATCATCTCAGAAGACTGAATGCTCCAACCATGAGGCTTCTAGATGTTGACTTAATACCGTTTTTCTCTTGTGCTTTTTCACACTAGAGCAGAAGCTCACTCGGGCCAGGACCTCTGCAATATCACCAAGCACAGAAGTTGCCACCCAGAATTTATTCATACAATTATTCATACATTCTTCCATTTGGTAGATAAAGTAGTACACAGCTACTGGGCCAGGCAAAACACCTGCATTTGCATGCTTCAAATCTTACCACAAGAGAGGGAAGGGAGTAAAGGCATGGTAATAATAAACAATGTATAGAGATAGAGAAATAAAGCCAGGTAGTCTAATCAAGGAAGGAGCTGTCGTAGATAGGATAGGCAGAAGGTTTCTCTTCATGTGAGCAGGGATCTACAGAAGGTAAAGTAGCAAGCCTGGGTGGAGAGGACTGACCTTGCGAGTCTCAGAGAGCACAGCACTCAATGCAAAGGCCCTGGGGCAGGATCGTTCTCGACAAATTGAAGGAGCAGCCAACAGACTGAGGAAACTGAAGTAGAGTGAGGGGGGAGGGAAACAGGAGCAGGTCAGGCAGGCAAAGGAACATGGCTTCTCTCCTGTCCAGTGAAATGCTCTGGAAAGATTTGTGGGTTCCTTAGGATGAGCTGAACTGAACTAAGACACCCTAGGTGTCAGTGGGCTAGAAAACAGTTTTGGACGCAGGCACCGACCTGGTCAGCCCTTACTACCTAAAACCCCAGAAGCCTTGGAATCAGTCCCTTCAGCAACTTTATGGCTTGCTTCTGCCTGCGTCTCATCCGTCCAGGCAGAGCAGAGCCTTGGAGATTATTCCAAAGCATTTCAGCCAGTGCCCTTCGCTAACTGTTCCCCTATACCAGCATCACTAAGATTACCGCACAGCTGGTACAGGGAACATCTTGCTTCTCAGGAGTAAAGGCCCCATACAAGCCTGCTACTTCTAGTTCACTTCCGTCTGTCATAGGATCTAATGTCTTGGTTGGAGAGGGGTGTCACTGGAATTTATTCCAGGCTCGTGGCAGGGTCCTAAGTCTGACTTTTAACCTAGTTTTTACCCAAGTCTGGTTCTCATTAAGTACTAATGATATGGACTTTATTCCTTTACTGCAACTGGAAATGAGCCACTATTTTTATCATTTTCCTTAGACGTTATAAGCCAGTCCCATGAAGCATCCCCCCACAGTAAAGCGGGGAAACCCACCAGCATTTAAAACAAGCACATTTGCAGACTGAGACTTAAAGACATTCTGCTGCCTGATTTTGCCTGAGGAGATGCGAGCAGGCATCAGTTCACCCCAGGTAGGGCCCCATGACAGACCAAAGGCCAATCAAACTCAAGTCTCACTTCCGGAGCCTGTGAGCTTATTGGGGTCACTTACAGGAGCATAGTGAGAGATTACTCACAGAGCATGGGTTACACAGACACAATGGAAAGGCTCACACCAGCATGGGAGACAGCCATAGGAGCTGCCTCCTGGAGCCTCTTTCCCAACCCTCAGGCAGCTCTGGCTAAGATGGTCTCCTGACTCTTTTAGCAGGTGGTGGTGGTGATGGTTTGGTTTTTTTGTTTGTTTACTGATTTCATAATATTGAGGAGGGGTCTCGACCTTGTAAATCTCTTAACTTTAGGAGCGTCCTAGGCTTCATAAATAGTTTAAGCTTCTTACTTCCCCTGTGTCTCCGCCTTCCCTCCTAGAAACAGTGATTCAGTCTGGAAGAAATCACTATACAGCACCTTCATTAAATGGTCAACAGTCGTTTAACATTTATTCATTTATTCTAAAGACACTTATGGAGGATACAACAGAACACAGGGCAAGCCTTACTCATTCAAAGATGATTGACTAGTGAGCAGAAATACCCAAGCAGGAAGTGAAGAACATTGTCAGCCTGAGCAGCGATGACCTCCTGCAGAAGGGCTGAAGGGTACATACAGGCCTGAAGGCCCTCCTCAGTGTGGTTAGGGTCATAGTACAGACATCATCTAAGCAGAGGAGACGCTCAGTCAAGTATGTGCCCCGCAAGCACAAGAACCTGAGTTTGATCTTCAGAAGCCACATTAAAAAAAAAAAAAAAAAAGATTATGAAAACAAAACAGAGGTCTTGTCAAAAATGAGTCTATTCTGGGCCTACAAGATGGTTCACTGGGTAAGGCCACTTGCTGCTAAGCCTAATGATGTGAGTTCAATCCCAGGAACCCACATGGTATAAGGAGAGAACCAGGTCACATCCCATAAGTTGTCTACTGTATGTGCATTCTCTCTCTCTCTCTCTCTCTCTCTCTCTCTCTCTCTCTCTCTCTCTCTCTCTCGCTCTCTCTCTCTCTCGCTCTCTCTCACACACACACATACACACACACACACACTAATAACAATAAATTAAAATGTAATAAAAGTTAATTGATCTACTTAATTGTTAGGAAAATGAGGGTTTTGTTGTGGGGATTAATAAAAAATGAATCCACCCTGAAAATTCCCTTTCCCGCCATAGTACATTCTTGTGCCGGTACCGTCCAGCCTCAACACTAAGTTCCAGCAGGTCTTGCTATTTTCTCCCAGCAAACTGCAACATCTCGCTCACATACAACTCTTTACACACCTCCCAATCATTCATCTACTAGTGCCTAGGACCCTGTAGGTAAAGCATGACTTTTAAGGCCTTAATAGCCAATCAGATTTACATAATAATAAGATCACAATTTACCAGATGCCAATTCAATAATTTCAGAACCAAATAATAAAGACAATATTCTAACCCAATTATCTATTTTGTAAAAACTTTTGCTTGGTTGTATAACCACTAGGGGTCTGACTCCTCATCATCCTCTGACTCCATGATGAAGAAACTTCTCCTCCTGCCTCTCTGACCTTTCTCCTCCTCCAACTCTAGCTCCACTCTCTATTTCTGTCCAATCACAGGCCTGTCACTGCCCTAATGTGATTGGACAGAGAAAATGCTGCAGCATTTTATTGACAAAGATGATGGACTGGGTGTCAGATATACCTAATACCAGATAATTTACAATGTATGTAATAGTTGTGTTCAATTTATATTTTGAGAGAAAGTTGTGTTTTCTTTAATTGAACAGAAAGGGTGAAATGCTGCACGCAATCCCTGACATGTGTGCTCAGCATTCACTTCCTATAGCAGATATGATACGGCTCTCTCGATGCTGTCTTGTGGTGACCCAGGACAGTTGATAAACACACCTTGACAATGTTCTAGAGAGCTCTCTCAGCCTCTCAAAATTTCATTCTCATTTAATTTTTTTTTTACTTGATAGAGAGATCTAAAGCAATTCACATTTGAGAAATAATTATATTTGTCTAACATAAATAATTATAATTGCCCTTCTTTAGCCTTTGCTCTAGAAGAAAATTAAATGCTGTTAATATGCTTCGTTGGCAAGTAGGTTTTGCTGATACATGACATCTGTAGGTAGGGCTTCATTTTTTAGAATTGATGTAAGCATTGGCTTGTTTATATACCCCCCAAATCTCATTTTTATACTTTTTAAAAGGTCAATGCCTGTCAGTACATCCACAATCTTCTCTCTGAGCTAGAGATTTGGGTTTGCTCTCTGTTATTTAACCTTTGTATCTGGCATCTTTTATCCATATCTGCCATTTTTATGCTCTCTGTACCTACCACGGCAGTGGAAGGCCCAAGAAACTCACTGTGAATAGACTCAACAAATGTACACCACAGAGGTCTACCGTGCATAAGGCCGTCCATAATTGGTATTTAGCGTTGTCCCAGGTGGGAGCTTGTATGTGGATTTAATAATGTACATGGGATCGCAGGCTCTGTGAGACAGGAGCACATTCAGGGTTCGCTCTTGCCTCCACGAGCCCACCTCATGAACCCTGCCTACAGACCTGTGGGAGACTTCTCACACCTGAAGCTGGATTGTACTGACACCTTCTTCTAATGCCATCTCCACTGGCGACTTTGGGGACAACTTTGAGTCTCCTACTGGATTTCTCAGGAAGCAACTGTCTCCTGTGCCACTTGCCTGTTGGTTGGATCAGTATTCCATGGAGTCTATCCTTTGCTATGTGATATAACAATGTGCTATTACACACTCGTACCCAAACATGGAAAGGCACTCTTTCTCATCTTACAACCCAAATTTTCTAATTATCTGCAACCGGTGTTTATGAGAACCAGAACTGGGTGATGGAAAACACTGAGCCAGCAGTTCTGTTACTCCATTGCTGAATTGACTTTAATAGCGATCAATCGAAAATCCAACTGCTTTAATTAAATTAAGGTGACTAGAAGCAAGTAGCATAATCTCTGTGCCCTTTCTTCCACCAGACAAGAGGGCATGGGAAGAACTTAGTAATATTGGAACCCTGTGCCTGTAAGAAACCTTGTGCACTAGGGCTCAATTATAAAATATTAATATATTAGCCCTTCTGTTTCCCTGGCCAATAAGTTCTATTTCTACCAGTGTCAATCAACTTACAGTATTGTAAGATATAAAGGATTCTTTGTATAAAAAAACAAGCCTACTTATATATTTAAAAATAGAATATAGTGCTGGATTCAGGTTTGGATGTGGCTCTAGATGTTATAGTCCAACCATCTATTGTATGCCCAAGTCTCCTTCCCAAGGGATTGTCCAGCTCTAACCCCTCAGATTTAAGACCTGAGACTCCTTTTGCTCTGAAGAGCTTAGAACGGGGTCTTCTCCATGGAGCAAACGCATCTATTCCTCTACTCAGTCAGGGTAGTTAGACATAGCTCTGCATGACCCAAAACAACCACACCTCACTGAACACCTTCACTGCCCCAGGCCAGACTCAGAACACCTAATTGCTCATTTCATGAATTTGTAAGACCTCAGAGGTTCTTGTCCCTGTGAGAGTTACTTGGCAGCACCAGAATGAAACTCCAGAGCTATCTGGCTCTGCAGCCTGCACACTTGGGAACTGCTGACAATCATTTCACTGACCATTTATTTAAACACCTATGTCTATAAAAATCCTTTTAAGAAAGGAATAAAAAGAAGTAGAACCAATGATAAATAAACATGATGACCTCACTCTAGTGAAGCCCTTTCTAGAGGTCCGGATAGTGAAATAATCTGTTGGGCCTTCACTTGAAGCCTCACTATTCCAAAAGGGAGAGTAATTTCTGTTCATTCCCACATGCAGACCCAGCTCCCATGTGTAGAGGTGGAGCAGGAAAGTAGTAGGGACTACCCCACAAGTCCATGCCCAGGAGAAGCAGGTCAGTAAGCCAGGATACAAGAGGAGAATGGGTCATGCCTAGAAAGGTGAGGACATACAAGTAGATTGTAGGGTCAGATTTAAGCAACTGAAGGTTCAACCTGACACATCCCAGCAACAAGCAGGGAATAAATATGTCTTGGGACCAAGAGGCTAGAAATCTAGGCACACAATGAGAAGCTTGTATCAGGAACTAGAGTGAAAAGCCTGCTTACTCAGAGTGTATCGTGTAGGGGTTCCCTTTAGGCAGGCTGGGATATAGCTACTGTTGCATTCAAAGGACTTAATGGTAGAACCCTGGTCTAGTGGGTGGTGTCTCTGCTAATTTTTTTTTTTTTTCTGAGTCTAATATGTGGGAGAGTTTGTGACAGCTTCTTATGTTTTTATTAGCGCAAATTAATCACACATGATAATGGGCTCTTGCTATACAAGCATATGGTGTGTTTTGATCATGTCCATTACCACCCCATTGTTTGGTTTTTGTTCCCCTCCTAACCCTTGCTGATCCCTTTTCTCTTTCCCTAATCCCCCTCTGTGAGTCTGCAGCCATGTTGATTATGTATTCAGTGCCTGGGGTAGATGAAGATGGATGAATGTCACTCTTGCGTACAATCACACACATGCCCCGCTCTCTCTTTTATTTAACTCTCTGAACTTATTCCTTCACATGAGAAAGGTGCCTAATGGTTGTGCGCTAGGTGACACCTGAGTGGCATCCTCTCCTTTGTACCCATGTGCCATCCAGAGCCAGCTCGGGCAGCTCAGACAGCTCTACCTGCCTATCTTCCCATCTGCACCCCTCCACCCTAGAGGTGCTCAGCCCTCAGGCTCACTGGACCCCCTTCCTGGCTTGTAACACCCCCTAATGGACAACCACTCTGTTCCCCAGGGCTGGCCCCAGAATGCACCCCTGTCTGGAGGAGGAGCAGAATTCTGGAATGGGGTTAGATGCCGCCCCACCCCCACCCCATTCACTTTCCATCTCTCCAGCTCCCCAGAGGAGCAGCCCACTGATGCCAACAGGGTGTCCCTGGAGTCCCAGCCAATCATGGAGGCCTTTGCTGCCTAGAACTGTTGACTACTGAAAAAGCACGGCCCCTGACTGAAGCCATACTTTGCCTTTCCGGGTTCACCCTCGTCTCATATCCAGCCGTACAGAAAGTGGGCTACATATCATCCAAGAAGCACCACTAAGGCATTTTCTTCTCAGAGATCCATCGGTCTGCTCATTGGCCAAACAGCTGTTTCCTGCAGACACAACACTGCCTCCGCCCTCCCTCTTTTGTGGTTGCTGAAGCATCCTGGGCACTTCTCTTCCCTCCCTCCTTTGCACTCTTTGTTAAATGTTTCCTCTTAATGGGAAGTTTTATCTCACTGTCATTGGCTGCCTCTTCTGTGGGAGTTCCTCATTCTACACGGTGATATCTCTGTTTCTTATCAGCAACCTCGTTAGTGGTGTAGCTTCAGTTCATCTAAACCCGTAGACATCTGTTTAGTCATCAGTCCTTTGTGGCTAAGTCAGTTCTGGAGCTAGACTCACAGTGGGAGCTAGTTATGAAAAGAAACATGAAACAGATAGTAATGTAAACACATGTTGGGCTGGGGAGGCGGCCGTCAGTAAATGCTCACCATACAAACATGAGGACCTGAGTTGGATTCCTCAGAACCCACATAAAGAAGTTGGGCATACTGGCATAAACATAATTCCAGCACCTGGAAGATAGAAATAGTGGGATCCCTGGGTTCTCTGGCCAGCCAGTCTAGCCTAGTAGGAGAGCAAAATGCCAATAAGAGACCCTGTCTCAAAAAAAAGAAGGTAGATAACATCTGTGAAACAGCACCCAAGATGGTCTATTACACACACACACACACACACACACACACACACAGCAGTAGGAAACATACTGAGAGAGAGGGAAAAAGAGAGAGAGAGACAGAGACACAGAAATACAGAGATAGAGATAGAAAGGGGACATCATTTAGAACACAGAAGACTAATGATCAACCAGAAAAATCTCTTCTAGTATTTTAGCTTTGAGGTTTCTGGTTGCCAAGACAAAAAGGGGGGTTGCGGAATATACATTATATTCTCACCATCTCCTTTAAATACACAGGCATACACACGGAGAAAAAAACATACTATTATGTGTATAAAGTAAACCCTTCACAATGGGAATCAGTTGGCCATTTCAGCCCAGGAGTTGTAATCTCAGACCTGAAGGCCATAACCCGGTCGAGGAGTGAGTGAGTCTAGAGAAATAAGCGCACTGTGCTCAGAGCGGCCACGCTCTAAGTCATGGTCACAACTGTAAAGTTATGACAGCATTTTTATACAAAAATGAGGTTCTGTAAAACATACAGACCTAAGATTCATGACCCTTTCCTCCTGAAGTGAGACTTGTGGGTGCTGTGACCCAGCCTCCTCATGTCCCAGATGAGCAACCACAGTTCCAGTGCTCAGGGTCCTGGTCAGTGTCACACTGGTCTTTGGAAAATCACTAGAGGGTTGGCTCGCCTGTGGGTTATGATTCCTGGTCTTCCTTCAATCAAATGCCAGCTCTGCCTCACAGCTGTGCCAGCCTGCTCCCGTTAGAGACTCACTACCTCACACCAGCCCCGTCATTCGCAAAACAGGGAGCACAATCATCATTGCCCTCTGCTAATCTCTGTGATTAAATGAAATCATGTGCAGGGAGCCAGCCTGCACCAATCCTGGAGCCTCCAAAGCACCTGATGGTCAGAGGATGGGACTAGAGAGATGGGTCCATGGCTAAGAGCATGTGTTGCTTTTATGGGAGACCTGAGAAAGTCTATTAATTACCTCAGTTGGTAAATCAGTCCATCCATCCATCCACCCTACATCCATCCACCCATTCATCCTTCCATCTACCCAATTTTTAACCTATTGATCTGTTGATATTTCCACCCATCCATCCATTTATCCTCTCCTTGTATTATTGGCTCTATATAAATAGAGGTAGATAATAGGTGAATAGATAGGTAAACAAAGATAGCTGCCTGCGTAGACAGATCAATGGGTATACTGACCCAGGTGGATGGAGTAATAGATTCATTGACAAATCAATAGAGAGATGGCACGTCAATCTGTCAACCATACACATATCCTTTTGGTTCTGTTTGTCTGGAAACTGTGAGTGATATGCCATTCATGTGTACGCGTGCGAGCGAGTGCATGCATACACACACGCATATACACATGTGTACATACACACATACACACATACACACGCACACACAAATGTACATATTTACAGAGGAAGACTTAACTACAAGGACAGACAAGCAGAGAGTAGACTTAGAAAGTGTTGATGTGACCCAGTCCAAGGCCTCAGGATCAGAGTCCCTTTGCCTCAAGGCCAGCAAGGCCCTTTCACGTCATGGAAGGCAACTGACTCTCTCAGACTAAATGGATTTAAATGTTAATTTCAGCAACAACAAAAAAGCTTTAGAGAACTCCTCAAACTAATGTTTGGCCAGATACTGAGGTACTAGCACCTAGGCAAGTTGGCACATGAAACTCACCATGACAAGTGTGTCATTAAGAGTTTCTGTTCCCAGGCCAATGCTACCAACTGCCATGGGTTCAACAGGCCCCTCAGACAACAGGAAGGGTGCTTGATTCATTATAAGTACCTGAAGCCTGTTAGATTTCAGAGGATTGTTGGAAAGATAAATGAGAATCCTGACAAGACACCACACACACACACACACACACACACACACACACACACATGCACACACACACACACGCACATGCACACATCCTCCCTTTGATACAAAAGCAAAAAATGCCAGGTGTATGCTTTCTTTTCCCAGCTCCTTGAGGCTTGGAGGATGTGGAACTTAAGCTCGACCAGTCTGCTGTATCAGCCCAGCTCCTTCTGTTTCAGCTCTCTCCTGGACCTCAGATGCCCTCTGAAGCTCTTATATTTGGTGCTATTTCCCTGCGGGATAACTCACCTTCCCTGACTTCAGATTTGAATTATATTGTTCCCTACTTGTTCAAAATGCTCACCATGGACCAGCATAGCCTCTTCCTGGGAGCCCATTAGAAATGTCAAATTGCAGACCCTGACCTAGACTAACGGACTTGGAATCCACATTTCAGCAGATTCCTACTCAGGTTTACATTTATGTTCAAGAGGCATGGGTTTGAGGCACTCCCTTTGACTCCTACCTCTCCTACAGGAACCACCCTATTGGCGGCCAGCCACGCCTTGCACAGTAGGACCGTCGCCATAGTAACCAGCAGGGCTACCTCTTGTTTCTGCCATCTTCCTGGCCTTGGCGCTCAAAGATACAGCAAGATTGTGTGGCCATTGCTATAGAAACCAATTTACGGCCCATGAGCAGCTTTTTCTCCACTCCCTGTATTGGCTGGAGTTGCAAGCTTCCTAAACCATAGTCAAACACTGAAACTCCTCTCTAGCCTGAGAAAGTCTCAGCAAATAGCAAGGACAAAAAGTCAGGGCCACGGGGCTTAAAGAAGGAATGCTGTAGAAACCACAGCAGTTTGCTTCAATCTCAAGAGAAGTCAGGGGCATGGAGCAAAGTATTTTCCTCCAGCAAAGAGACAGATGAGGGGTGCTGGAGATGCTGCTGCTGCTGTGCTGCTGCTGCTGCTGCTGCTGCTGCTGCTGCTGCTGCTGCTGCTGCTGAGAATAGCCACAGTTGCTGAGTTCTTGAGTTCACATGCTTGGATGTACACATGATCTCATCTGATCCTGACAGTAACACCCTGTGTTTGTTCCCTGTGGCTGCTATAAAAACATTGTTGCAGATATGAGGGCTACAAACAACACAGAGGAACTCCAGAGAGGTGAATAAGCCGGCAAAGTACTTGCCATAAAACCCTGAGGATCAAAAATCAGATCCCCAAAATACCCATTTGAATAACTGGTAGGAAGCCATGTGTAGGGGTGCATACCTTTAATTCCAGCACTCAAGAGGCCAAGGCAGGTGATCTCTGAGTTTGAAGCCTGAGCTACAAGTAAGATACTGTTTCAAAAAGTAAGGAAAAGAACTAAAGAAAGATCGGTCCAGGGGGCATGGTGGTTCACCTGTAATTCTAGTGTGCAGAAAGTGGACAAGAAATCTTTAGAGCAGGCTGGGGAGCTCCTGGTTCAGATTCTGCCTGGGTATATAAGGAGGAGAGCAATCAAAGATGCCTGAAGTCAACCTCAGGACTCCACATACATATGCATGTGCACTCCTATACATGTGCACACACACAACATGCACACACACACACACACACAAACATGCGCACACACCACCTGTACTGGCTGGTTTTCTGTGTCAACTTAACACAGGCTGGAGTTATCACAGAGAAAGGAACTTTAGTTGGGGGAGTGCCTCCATGAGATCCAGCTGTGGAGCATTTTCTCAATTAGTGATCAAGGTTGAGAGGGCCACTTTGTGGTTGGTACCATCTCTGGACTGGTAGTCTCAGGTTCTATAAGAAAGCAAACTGAGCAAGCCAGGAGAAGCAAGCCAGTAAGGAACATCTCTCCATGGCTTCTGCATCAGCTCCTGCTTCCTGACCTGCTTGAGTTGCAGTCCTGGCTTCCTCTGGTGATCAACAGCAATTTGGGAAGTGTAAGCTGAATAAACTCTTTCCTCCCCAACTTGCTTCTTGGTCATGATGTTTGTGCAGGAATAAAAACCCTGACTAAGTCACCACCCCTACACACACACACACACACACACACACACACACACACATGCACATATATATATGTGTATATATATATATATATATATATATATATATATATGCAGAACAAAATCCCACAGAATTATTCCCTTACTATGGTGAAGTCCAGATATCTACTATCAGAGCTTCTATAATAATGCAAAGATGTATCCTTCTGGAAGCTTTGAAAAAGAGCCCTCTCCTCCCCTTCTCTGGCCTCTGGGGCTTCCTCGGCTCAGACCTCTTTCCTTGTAGGATTCCATCGTCTTTGCTTCATGTGCTGACTTCCTCCTCTGGCCTCCCGGCCTTCTGCCTGAATGCAGCATGTAGGGTCCACCTCTTACTGTTTGGGACCTGCTTTTCTTCTCAAGATGCTTAATCCAGCCACATGTACAGCACACATTTGTCTTCTCGATATCAAGTTCCAGTAGTTAAGAAGCAGACATCTTCGGGGAATGTTTTTCAGCCTACTTCTTGAGTGTTCCCTAGTAGATCATTAGTCATATAAATGACATTTTCAGTTTGTCTACATGCCAGGTCTTGAGTGTTATCACACAGATAACTATCTGTAGATGGGCCTTTGGCCCTGTGTTCCCCAAGTCCAGATTGGACTCTGTGAGAGAATTCCATCTTCTAGTCTTCTAAGCATCAGGCCCTGTCACTAATATCTTAATGGGCTTCTCCACATCTACCCTAGACCACACATCAGACTCTTTCTCAGTTCCCAGGTAACTGACTCTTCCAATAGAATGAATGAATTTTAGAATCAGAAAGAACTAAACAGACCAGTGTTGGGTAACTATGACCACATATCTGACTTTGATGGTTTATATATGCTTAGCCCAGGGCTTGGCACCATTAGGAGGTGTGACCTTGTTGGAGTAGGCATGTCACTGTGGGCATGGGCTTTAAGACCCTCATCCTAGCTGTCTAGAAGCCAGCTTTCTCCTAGCACCCTTCAGATCGAGATGTAGAACTCTCAGCTCCTCCTGCACCATGTCTGCTTAGATGCTGCCATTCTTCCTGCCTTGATGATGATGGACTGGACCTCTGAACTCGTAAGCCAGCCCCAAATAAATGTTGTCCTTATAAGAGTTGCCTTGGTCAAGATGTCTGTTCACAGCAGTAAAACCCTAACTAATACACTGACTATCAATAAAGTTTCATTGAAATAGCTAACTGCATTCATTTAGTTTTGTAGATGCCTTCTCAATATGGGGGCAGAGATAATTAGCTGTAGCAGGTCCCATATGTCCCATGAAGTCTAACATATTTTCTGTCTGGCCATTTACAGAGATGGCTGACAGCCCACAAATTAAGCTGCCTCATCTGAATCCACCCCAGTTATTGGCCAGAGCCACACAGACCCAGAACTGGAATTTTGTGCTTCAGAATCACCAACCATAGTCCCTTTCAATTCCTGGCCCTCACTTTGTCACCTGTCACCAGATCTCTTCATGGCTTCAGGGAGGGGCTACATCTGCTCACGTCCTTTTTCTGCTCCTTGGACCTTCCTGGGCTGACTTGCTGGCTTGATCCTGAGGAAGCCCATCTACCCTTTCTCTTCCCTTTCAGGGGCTCTTGTCCTACCCCATATACTTTGCCTAAAGCTACATTGAAGATCACAGCACTGCTTGAGCGGAGAACCTCCCTCCCCTGTTCACCCAGGATGCTTGATTCACAAACCCACTGAATTCTGGAACTGCCAGGAGGGCTGGCTTAGAATGCAGATGCCCAGAACCCCCTCCAGCCCTGTTGGCACAAAGCTTGGGAGACTTTGAAGATGTCACTAATTCCTCCATGGGCTCTTCTAGCTTTTAGCTGACTGCTTCTGAATAAAGCAAGGAGCCAATTAGTCATGATCCTCTTTAAAAATAAGTAAGAAGAGACCTGTACTGGTAGCTGGAGTGAAGCATTGGCTTTCCAAGTGTGAACACCTGAGTTCAGTGCCCCGGGATTCTTCTTAAAGGAGAGTAAGAAGATCCAGGCGTAATGCTGTACACTTGTAAGCCCAACCTTCCTGGATCAGAGAGCTCCACAGCCCATTAAGAGACCTGCCTCAAAAAGCAAAGTTAATGTCCCATAGGAAACAACACCAGTTGTTTTCTTTGGTTCCCACATGGACAGACAGACAGACAGATACACACACACACAGACACACAGACACAGACACACGCACACAGACACACACACACACTATCATTCACATACATGTGCAGATGCCATATTTTTCCTGAAAATTCTCTACCCCATTTGACTCAAGGCCTTAAATTTCTTTTCCATCACTAACTTTTCCAAAGAAGGCATCACAAATAACGTTGTTTTGTCCCCTTGGAGCAGACAAGATTATTTGATGAGCTCCTGGCAAAGAATACATGAGTTTACAGACTGCGGTCAGGTGATAGACAGACAGTGAGTGGTATTGGGAGAACAGGAATACAGAAAATTCCAGAAAAGGAAGAACTTATGTGGCTTGAGGTTTCTGTTGTTGTTGTTTGTTTGTTTGTTTGTTGCTTTTTAATTCTGGGGCTGGCCAGCTGTCTTGGTAAAGAAATGACTTAGAAAATGGCAGGGCCTCTCTTTGGTATTCAGCAGGCACACGGGATGGCCCAGCCTCTAGCATGAAGGACAGCTGCACCAGAGATTCAACCCACCAGGGACCAGGCAAAGCCAGGAGAAGGTTCTCCTCTGAGAAACAACCTGGGGGAATTCTCTGGGTGCTTGGGATTGGTCTCCAGCAGTGACTGAGACACAGGGACTGAAATAAACCCCGCTTCCCCCTGGAGACAGTGGAATCCAATTCAATTTCAAGTCGGTGTGTTTATTGAGTGCCTGATTCAGTTTAGGTGATGGAGAGATGGAAAGAATGAGAGAGACAGCCTAAGTAGCAGGCTGATGCAGACAGAAATTCCCCGAGAGTCTGACCTCTAGGTCCCAGGCCCAGAAACTTGATTTTCTTAGTATCAGACAGTAAGAAATTGATAAGTCTTAGTCTGTCTCATGAACAGATATTAAGGGCTTCCAACCTGCTAGACACTGCCCTGCGGCAGTGATTGAAGGAGTGAACTGGACACCCAGGTCTCTGCCAGGATGGAGTTGGGATGCTAATGAAGCATCTGCAGAATGAGTAAAGAAAGTCCTTCCAAGTGGAAGCCACACAAGACTCAATTATAAGAAGTGTCTGTGGACAGTAGAATTTGGCAAAGGTTAAGTGGGGCATGGGCTTCTGAATAGATGGAGACCCTACACAGAGGTGTAGGCCAGAAAAGGAACATAACATGCCTTCAGGGATCCGAGACCAGTTCAGCTCCCCTCGAGTAACAGGTGCATTGTAGGTAACAGAGTGCATGCTGGGAAAGCAGAATGGGAGAACGGTGAGATTACATGGGATGGCGGCATATAGGCTGTGCAACCAAATAACTTGGGTCTGACTCTTAATTCTGAAAAGCCTTCTGATTGAGGGCTAAGAAGGCCCCTTAATATCAGTAAATGTCATTTTTCTGATGCTAAAGCAGGCAGACACATAGCTAGCTGATATATATTTAGATGATCTCATGGACAAGGTTAGCTGAGATGAGTGTCAAGGACAGAGTTGTTGCATAGTTTAACATCAGAGTAGTAGTTTGTCTCTAGGAGAACTGGAACCTGACACCAACACCTTGTGGGAAGCTCATGATGTCTGTATTTTGAGAGGGAGCTGATGCCTTGTAACCATGTTTTACGCTTCCATGGCTGTAGGATTCTGCTTCCTTCAGTCTTGCCCCACAGGTACCCTTGCCTCAGTAACATCCAGGCCCTGACAAGCGGTAGGAAATCTTACAGGTCCACATGGTACCATTGTCAAAGCATGGCCCATGTAAATTAGAAGCATGGGGAGTGCTTGTTCAAATTATGTCCATTTAGATTTTTAATTGTGATTTATTGATTGACTGATTGATTGATTGGCACAATGCCATCGTGTGCATCATATAGAAGCTAGAGAACAATTTTCAGGAGTCGGTCCTCTCCTTCTGCCATGCGGGTTCTTAGGACAGAACCCCAGTTATCAGTCTTGCCAGCAAGCAACCTTACCTCCCAAGTCATCTCTCCCATCCCTTAGATTGTGTCCTTAAGTTCTATGAGCATCTCTGGAGACAGGCCAAGGAGTCTGTCTCTTAAACCACACCCCTCCTCTGGTGAAGCCGTTCTTTGACATCCCTAGACCAGTGGCGTGAGTAGCAGGAACTGGTTTAAAATTCAATTTTCCAGGTTCCTCTCCTAAGCCAGCAAATCAAAACTGCTACAAGTAGGGCCAGCAATCTGTGTTTTAACAAGCCATTCAGGGAGCTGTAGTGCACATTAAAAACATACAGGGAAGGACTGGAGAGATGGCTCGGCAGTTAAGAGCACCTACTGCGGTGGGGGCTGGGGGTGTGTAGTGTGTGGTTCAGTGGTAGGGTGCATGACTAGCATGCATGGGGTTCTGAGTTCAACCTCTACTACTGCAAAATAAATATGTAAATAAAATTTAAAAATCATAAAATATTAAAAAAAAAAAAAAAAAGCTCTTCCGGAGTTCCTGAGTTCAATTCCCAAACCACCTGGTGGCTCACAACCATCTGTAATGGGATCCGATGCCCTCTTCTGGTATGTCTGTGTCTGAAGATAGCAACAATGTGTTCACATAGATAAAACAAATAAATAAATCCAAACACACAAATACAGAGAGGGGGGAGGCTTTAAAAAAAGCCCAGCCTCATACTTTACCAACTAAATCCTAGTGGGACTCAAGTATTTTCACACACTCCACAATACAAGTATGAGAACAAGCTATATACACTCCCTAGATATGGATCCGGAAGAGGCACTGCCTCAGTCAATGTGGCAACAAGCTGGTGCCACAGTGCACCCATTAGCTCCCACGGTGGTCTGGGATGTGTTCAGTGCCCCACCTTCAGCCTTGTTGGCTGCTCTGGGCTCCAGCAGTCTTGCTTGTGAAGGTTAACTGCATTTGCCTCCCATCCTTCTTTGGCAGGTGCTGGGTGCCTTGTGGTAGCCTGATACTCGTGCAGAGTTGAGTCCAGAAGGATGTCACAAGCCTGGCAGGGCTGGGAAGGGAGTTAGAGAATATTCCTCGGATGGAGCTGGGAATTTGGAGTAATGCCAGGTGTTCATTGGCTTTCTTTGGCTCTGGACCCTGCGCTAGTGCTCGAAGTGACTCATCTCCACACGCACATGATCTCTGAGAGGGACAGCAGTCACAGCAGAGTAACATTGCATCCTTTGGTGGCCTCAGTAGCCCCCTTTCACAGATGAGGAAACCGAGGCCCAAAGATTCTAGAGAGTCTGACCCGGGGTCACCAGTGGGGTCAGGATGTCTCCAAAGGCTCTCACACTCAGGAGTTTCCAGGCAGGGTCTCCAGGGAAAACGGATGGGTGTGGAGGTGGAAGTAGGGATGGGGTTCAGATGGGGTCCCCGCGAGAGTCGGGATGGGTCTGAGCAGCCCTGGATCCCTAGCGGTCCTAATACATCCCCGCCTCTCTCCTCCTGCGCAGGCCCTTCCTCGTGCTGCCCCCTCTCATGGAGTGGATCCGAGTGGCCGTGGCGCATGCCGGCCACCGCCGCAGCTTTTCTATGGACAGCGACGATGTCCGCCAAGCCGCCCGGCTGCTGCTGCCGGGAGTGGACTGCGAGCCGCGCCAGCTCAAGTAGGTGGAGGGGAAAGGGGATGAGGTGATGGGGGAAGGGTGCGGAGACCCTAGGGGCGGGGCCCGCGAGAATGGGTAGGGGTGGGAGGTCTCAAGGTTTGCTTGTAGGTCGCATCCCCGCCCCTTGCTGGCACCCGGAACCGTTGCTGTGGCTGAGGCTAAGGCTCTGCTGGTTGAAATGGCAGACCAGGTGGAGGGTGGGGGGCTGAACAATAAGCAGATCCTTGGGAGTATGCGTCCCTGTGAATTACAGGATGAGAGGTTTCTTGTTGTTTCTAGCTATTCTGTTAGTAACCCTTCCATTTGTGTTCCCATCTCTCTGTTCTCTCCTTTCTCTTCTATCCCCCTCTCTGAAATATTAGCGTCCTTACTTTTCTGACCAATCTTTGCAGAGTAAAATCTCTGTCTGGGAGAGCGCCCTCTCTGTCTTCCCACGAGCTTGAGGATGCTATGAGCTTCCCTGAATGTTTCAGGCTTGTACCCAGGGTTCCTCTCCAGCAAGGTGGGACTTACTCGTGGGTTCGCCAGAACGCTCATGCAGGGGGCTTGGGTTTTATATGAAAACAAAACAAATACACCAGCTTATTCAGATCAGTCTTACCTGGGCCCAAATGCAAATGATACAGAACCCAAATGATGTGTAGACACCCATTTTTCTGACTTCCTTAACTGTTCTCTGAGTGACCATGTCATTTCAAATCTCCTCCCACCACCTAATGAAAAACCATCCTTCCTTGGGAGTACTCCACCCCAAACTTCAGGGGTTTCTGCCCTAACAGGATTTGATGGGAACTGAGGGAGGATACTACAAGGATATTAAGGATCTGCCATATAAACCTCAGCTCACAAGGACCCAGAACTGGACTCTTAGCCAAAGTACACACAAGGAATGGATCAAAATCAAATTTGCTAGTGCATGTTGAATGCTAACCATAAGCTGAGCCCTGATTTAAGTGATATGGATTAATACCTATGTAGTGCTTCCCAAGCCTGTGGAGTGTGTGGCTGTCATAAATAAAGAAACTGAGGTACTGGTAGCATGACTAAGATAACTGAATGATAAATTATCAGGATGCGAGTCCCAGTAGCCCAGCCCCCTGGCTGAGTTCCAGCTACGAAGTGTCTGTCTTTGGGTTTATGTCTAGGCAGAAACCTGAGCCATTGCCATCATGTTTCACACCACGTCACTAGAGTGGCATCAGGTCCAGGGAGAGACTAGGGAGCAGTCATTTATAGAACACCCACTATGCACCAGTTATGCATGCAACAAGACACTCCCTTCCACAACCTGCTTCCCTTAGTGACTTCAGCAGCTGTGTGAGATTAGCATAATCTCCCACCACTGTAGGCTAGGAAGCCACTGTGGCCCATACACAGGAAGAAGCGCCAGCAAAAACATCTGGTTTCACCGTTGACATAGCCCAGCCTTGCCTGCTAGACTCTCCTGTCTCCTATTCCCCAGGACTCTTGCCCACCATCCTCAGCCTGTGATGCCCCATGGCTTGCTGCACGAGGCTCTGGCCTGCTGGGTGACCAGTAAAGCCACACGCGTCCTTGCTGCTTACTGTAAAAGTGATCTTTGTCTGTCATGCTCTCAGAAGACCCCATAGCCCAAAGGTTAAAAACTTGTGGCCCTAGGGTACCATTGCCCGGGCCCAGATGCCTTTACTATAGTTGATTGGCTGTGGAACACATTAGTTAACCTGTCTGAGCCTTCATTTGTCCATGAGTGACATGGAGACATTTATAGCAGCCCCTTTCCCTGGGTTGGTGTAAATACAGGGCAAGGTCATGCGTGTGGAGTTTGTACACAGTCTTCACAAAGTGGAAGTTACTCTAGCCGGTGTACCCAAGTCTCCACTACCCCATAAACACTAATCTTGGGTGGCCTTTAGCATATTCATGTGTCTTTAAAAACAGAAGAAAATCAAGTCCCCATGAGATTGGGTAATTCCCAGTACCACATAGATGTTAAGTGAAAAATCAGGGGCTAAATACCAAACACAGATGTCACCATGTGTTGTAAGAACTCTGTTCCAGGAGTTCTGCGGCTGAGGATTCAGCCGACTACAGGTCACAGATATTCAGAGGGAAAGTAAGTATACCTGTACTAAACGCGAGCCGACATCTTTTTCCTACCCTTATTTCCTGTAAGACATAGTACAAGAAACATTTATATTGAGCTTACATTGTATTGGTATTTTAATTCATCTAGAGGTGATTTAAAGACTATGTGGGAGTGACCAGGTGTGGTGGCCCATGCCTTTAGTTCCAGCACTTGGGAGACAGACGGGTGGATCTCTGTGAGTTCAAGGCCAGCTTGGTCTACATTGTGAGACTCTATCACAGAAGACCCAAATTATATTCCTCAAACCCCTCCCAAGTGCCCTTGACTCAAGCTCCAGGTGATCTGACAGTTTTTTTCTGGCCTACAGAAGTACCTGAATTTATGTGCAAGTACACACACACACACACACACACACACACACATCTTTAAAGAATATGTGAGCATATGTGAAGGTTCTGTGTAAAGACTTTGTTGTTCTCTATACAAGACTAGAACATTAAACAATTTGGGTATTTGCAAGAGATCCTAGAACACATCACCCATGAATTCAGAAGACTAGCTATGTGCTCAACCAGCCTATGAGAGGATGGTATGACCCTTTTCTGGGGTTTTGTTACTTCTCAGGACTTCATCACCTGGATATGAGCCTCCTGGAAGCCCTTTTTCTTTGTGTCCTCCCTGAAAGACAAGATCTAATGACCAAGTGCATCATCCTGATGATCATACCATGAATCCATCTTGGTATCTATTTGCCTTGTGGCCACATTAGAATCCATATCAAACATGTACTTCGGTCATTCTTCCCTAGGCAATAGAACATCGTCACTATTTATATAGCATCTACATCATAGTAGGTATTATAAATAATCCACAGAGAACTTACAGTATATGTAGATGATTTACAGAATTTATACTAATATTGTTCTGTATTGTTGAAGAGATTTCACTGTTGATGGGGGATGCTGGATCTAATCACCTATGAGTACATAGGAATCCATTGGCTTACCCAAATAAGTGTAAAATGTCCTGAGGGTGTGGTTCACCAGTGAGCACTTGTCTAAACAAGCAAGGCCCTGGAGCCAATCTTTAGCACGTGTAGATAAACAGACAGGCAGAATGTAAAACATTTTTAAAAAAGAAAACTAGAAACAAAACAAAGAAAAACTAGAAAAAATAGTATATGAAAAGGAGTTCCTATTTTTTGTCTTATCACATCTCATTTTCTCATTTATTATGATGTAAGGCAGGAATTACTAACTCCCTTGCAGGTAGCAGCATCGGAGAGTCGATTCTGTTTGTTTGTTGTTGTTTTTGTTTTTATTCTGACATCTAGCAAAGGCACCAGGGACTTAACTCTCCATTGTATGCTAACTGTCCTTGTGGTGTGTATGTAACCGTCCCCAGCAGCCATGGAAAGCACATTCATTATCCCATTTTACAGAAAAGAAGACTGGAGATCTCATAGCTTCTAGAAAACACCTGAAGTCACAACTGTTGTGAACGGGACAGTTCACACAACCATTTATTCTTTCTTAATGAAGTATCAGATAGCCAGGCTTTTTGTTTCCTCTGGTTCACTGGGAGGGGAGGGATCTATCTGCCCTGCCTGCCATTCGCCTGAGAATTTGTCAGAGGGACTCAGGGCTCCTGGTTCTTAGTTAGAGCTGGACTCTCTTGTCTTGAATGAAAACAGCCCCAAAGGGGTGAGGGTTGTGTGTTCTTACCCATGTAGGAGTGAGGCATTGGTGCTAAAGTAGCTGTGGCAGTAACTTCAGCACACGTAATTGCCTACCAGCTGGCCACTCCTGGAGGGAGGTGGCTTGGAAACCAGTCAGGAAGGATCAGCCTGGTTCAGGATTCCCAGGTCTGGCACTCATTTGCCATTGATCTTCAGAGTGACCTTGGCCAAAGGCTGCCAGAGATGTTCTTCTGCCTCGCTCAGCTACAGCAGAGCCTCTTGGTGGAGATAAGATATTCTAAGGGGCTATCACTCCATGTGGCTCTGAGCCCAAGGGGGTAACCCACTTATTCTTCTCTAATGAAGTATCTGATCACGTAGACTGCAGAGCCAAGCTTTGTGTTTCCTCCAGTTCTTTGAGGGGTGAGGGAGTGGGGGAGCTATGGAGGGGAAGGAACGAACAGTTAATGATGTATCTTGGCAGCATTTGTATGCTTCTTGATGATTCGTTTTGAAGCCTTTTCAGAAACACAAAGATAAATGCTGTTGTTTTCCTCCTGTCTGGATGAGGTTGGTTTCTGGCTCAGGAAATGAGGGTTGAATTCAAAAACAAAGACAGCCAGGTAAACTCAGATCTTCTGTTAGCTGCTAAAGCAGCACCCAGCACAAGACTGGGGCCCATGAGCCCTGGGAGTTCCTCCTGAGAACGGTTAATCTGTCTGACAGTGGAAAAGCTCAAGGTTGAGAAAGCACTGAGCGTCCAACTGGGAAGAGGGACCTGATAACTTAACACGCTCACCTGTGCTCTTCTGCAGCCTTTCTCGAGCACCGGAGTGCCAAGCCCCATAGAATGCTCTCATCTAGGTCTGATGCTTCAGCCAGGGGACCTTACTTATTTGCCCCGTCCTCTGCAAGAAACGGGAATGACAACTGCTTCATGGGCTGGCAAACCATGGCAGGGGATTGACAGCTCATGCCTGAAGCTTTTAACCCTTATTGGGTCACCAGGGCACCTTCTAAGGCTGGCATGTTTTATACTTTGCTTGATGTGGCCACACTGGGCTCCAGAGTGAAGTTTGTGCCACAAGAACACTGGTCCTGAAATGTAGCCCTGTAGCAACAGTTAATATACAGGTTCACGTATGGTGTGTTGTGCTGATATCTTTAGAGCCCACACTGAAGAGCACTACCTGAGAAGAGAATTATCCAGATGCATAGAATTTCAGCCTTTGGTCTCAGGAGGATCGGATCAGGAGTAGTCATCTCTCAGTGTCTGGAGGGGGAGGCTTTCAGGACCCCCCACAGACACCAAACCCAGTGGATACTCACATCCTCTATAAAATGGCATAGTATTTACATCTACCTAATCACCATCTCCTATATACTTGAAATCATCTCTAGCTGATTTGCATTTCGTTAGATATGCAAATATTTACCATACAGTTCTGTATAGAAAATCTGCACACTGTGTAGATTCTTAATGAACATCTTTGACTTGTGGTTGGTCAGCTCCTTGGTTCCATGCATACAGACGGTGTCACTGGAGTGGAATCTTGATGGTACCATATCCTATTCTGAGCTTGGAGGAGTCAGGACCCTCAGAATTGTCCTACCAATGTGAGGATGCTGCCACTAAGCAGTAATAAACAGCTGAGCAAGGTGATGTTAGGTAGAGTCTACCATGAAAGTAGAACCGGGCATGGAGCAGAGATGAATTGAGGTGAGAGAGATATATAGATCCAGTGTTCATAAGGGGCCTGGAGACCCTCAGGAAGCTCCCATTTTAAAGAGACAGTGCTTGGCGTATGGGGCTCATGTGAGAGCTATCGGGAACTAGAACTGTATATCCACAGACCACCTCCCTCACTCCTGCCTTTATAGATTCCTGAATCCCAACCGTGGACCTCCCGCTTTCTTCTTAGGTCACCAACAGAGCATGCGCACCTGAACTTTCCTTTGGCTCTGTGAGGCCCGGAACACTCCCTACTCTGACAGCACACTCTCTCTCCCCTTGAGTGTCCTTGTCTGTCCCTGCCTGGAGAAAGCTTCTCAACTCCCTGTAGATTCATGGCCGGAAGCCATGGATATGCAGCATTGGCAGGCCAGTCCCTTCTTCACCTCCAGTAGAAGACATCAGATTTCACACCGGTGGCGATGGCCATAGTGACCCAGTTGGAGCCACTGCCTCCCGCATGCTGATGCCAATGCTTTAGCACCTCCACCTCCGGGAACACAGAATGCTGCCCTCTTCCTGGTCCTAAGGGAATGCCTTTGGGCTTCAACTGTCCTCCCTTACCACAGTCAGAGACAGACCATAGAGACTACTCCGGATGCCAAACTAGCCACACAGCCTGGCACTCAGCAAACAGCTACAGAGCATCTACTCTGTGACTGCCCTACTGTGTTGTCAGCCTGGTCAAGAGATAGACAGAAACATCCAGAAATAATTAACCCAAAGCAGGGTCAACTGTTCAGTAGGGATCCAGGCCAGGGAGCTGCTGTGACCTTCCAGCAGGGACCATTTGATCTGTGTCCTAAAGGATAGATAGGAACATGGCACTCATGGAGGGGGAAAGAGGAAGGGAAAGATTTAGAGAATTCTGCCTAGGAGGGAGTTTTCTTGTCTTGTCAAAGAACATGAACTTATCCTGAAGGTGGTGGGAGCTGTCACCTATGGAAAAGCAGGGAAACATCTGATTTATAATTTAGACTGCATGGAGGGTGAACAGAGGCAGTCAGGGGTAATTGACCCTGAAGTCAAGTGCTGCAGGTGAGATGCTAACAACCAGAACTCAGACAGGAGCAAAGAGTGAAGGGGGTGATGGAACAGAACAGGGGGGACAGGCAACAAGGAAATCAGAAAGGATAGGACTTGTTTAATGTGGGGGCTGAGAGAGTGAGAAGCTTGCAGGATAGCCCTGGGGAGCTGCAGAAGGGCAGGAGAGTCTTCATGTGATGGGGAGAGTTTCAGATGGAGGTGGATGGTGACTGTGGTGGTTTGAATAGGTTTGGCTCCCATACAATCCTGTGTTTGAAACCTTGGCCCATGAGGAATGGCACTATTAGGAGGTGTGGTCTTGTTGGAGGAAGTGTGTCACTGTGGAGGCAGGCTTTGAAGTTACATATATACTCAAGCTCACTGTCTTAGTCAGGGCTTTTATTCCTGCACAAACATCATGACCAAGAAGCAAGTTGGGGAGGAAAGGGTTTATTCAGCTTACTTCCACATGGCTGTTCATCACCAAAGGAAGTCAGGACTAGAACTCAAGCAGGTCAGGATATAGGAGCTGATGCAGAGGCCATGGAGAGATGTTCCTTACTGGCTTGCTTCCCCTGGCTTTCTCAGCCTGCTCTCTTATAGAACCCAAGACTTCCAGCCTAGGGATGGCACCACCCACAAGGGGCCCTACCCCCTTGATTACTAATTGAGAAAATGCTCCACAACTGAATCTCATGGAGGCACTTCCCCAACTGAAGCTCCCTTCTCTGTGATAACTCCAGCCTGTGTCAAGTTGGCACACAAAACCAGCCAGTACACTCACCCAGTACAGTCTCCTCCTGGTTGCCTGCAGATCAAGATATCAAACTCTCGAGTCCTCCTGCACCATGTCTCCCTGGAAGCTGCCATGTTTCCCACCATGATGATAATGGACTAAACCTCTGGACATGGTGCCTGGTCACAGTGATGGAAATGCTGACTCAGCAGTGGCAGCTACATAGCAATGTAAATATAGCAAATGCCCCAGAACAATATCTCAAAATGACTCAAGGCTACAGCGATTGCTCCATGGTTAGGTTAAGAGCACATATTGTTCTTCAAGAGGACCTGAGTTCAGTTCCCACCACCCACAAAAGGCAGCTTATAACCCCTTGTAACTCCAACTATAAGGGAATCCAAGACCCTCTTCTGGCCTCTGTGGGCACCCTTACACACGTTACATACATTCACACAGACAAACTACACACACATATGAATAAAAATAAATCCTTTTTTAAAGTTTAAAAAACAGTAAAAAAATTTAATGTTGTATATGGTTTGCTCTTTTTTTTTTTGAGTATCACCAAAGTTTATTTAGCAAAAAGTTCCATATGAAAATGTACACGACCTAATTCTACATCACAATCCAACAGGCCTTTGGGAGGGATGTGAACACACTGCTTGAACACTGGTCAGACTCTTCCAAGGCTTCTAACATGATGATGCTGTTTTCTCAGATGACCACCATGCCAATGTTGTTCTACTGCCCACTGGTTGCCATCTCCACACACTTATCAATCACAAGATTCATGAAGGGATCAAAGTCCCGCAGTATTCCTTGTACATGCCTGCCACCATTTAATTTCAGTGATAACTTCTTGTCCATAAACTTCTTTAGTTTGGGAGGGTGGGTTTTGCTCATGGTGACTCCTCCGCAAACTCGGCACAATGGTGAAGGCTATATGTTTTATCAGAATAAAAATAATGGTCCTGGGCCTGGACGGGTAAATCAGCAGTTAAGAGCACTTATTGCTATTACAGAGGACCAGTGTTTTGTTCCCAGCAGTTAATGATGACTCGAAATCATCTGTAACTCTAGTTCCAGGGGATCTGACACCCGATTCTGACCTCCAAAGGTACTTTGTGTACATGGTACATATACACACTGCAGGCAAACAGTTATACATATGAAATAAAAATAAATATTAAAAAATAGTAGCAGGGCGCTGGTGGCGCATGCCTTTAATCCCAGCACTTGGGAGGCAGAGGCAGGCGGATTTCTGAGTTTGAGGCCAGCCTGGTCTACAGAGTGAGTTCCAGGACAGCCAGGGCTATACAGAGAAACCCTGTCTCAAAAAACAAACAAGCAAACAAACAAACAAACAAACAAAAAATTAGTAATGAGCCTTGGGATAGTCTCAAACTAGATAAGCTGTGCAGAGCAGAGCAGTATGGAAGATGTCACCCCTGTATGAAATATGCATACATCTACTTGCTACTTCTGTCCAAACTTACTCTGGATGGAACAAAAGAAACAACCAAAAGTGCCTTCCAGGAGGGGACTGTGCAGCCGTGTCTGTCTATTTGCTGGGGCTAAGGTGACAATGTATCTCTGCCTGAGTCACTGGAACAGACATTTATCACCTCACTGTGATGAAGGATGTGGTCCAAGACCGAAGTGTCAGAGTACACGTGCTGACAAAGTCTCCAAGAGAGGATCCTCCTTGTGTCCCAGCCTCTGCTGGCTCCAGGCATCCCATGGTTTAGGACAGTATGTTATTCCAGTCTCTGCTTCTGTTTTCACCAGGCCACCTGCTTGTATCTCTGTCCCCATTTCCATCACAGCCATGTTGGATTAGGCCCCATTCCAGCAAGCGTATATCTTCCTGGTGACACAAGTCTACA
Organism: Mastomys coucha; assembly: GCF_008632895.1. NCBI lineage: Eukaryota > Metazoa > Chordata > Mammalia > Rodentia > Muridae > Mastomys > Mastomys coucha. Next base: position 11,246,766 of record NW_022196910.1, on the reverse strand, counting down.
TATAACACTATGGGGAGCAGAGCAGGGCTGTTGGAGTTCATAGCACGTGGGGTGTTGTCTATTCCACTTACCACATTTTTGTGTTAAAACTGTTTCTAGTTTGCATGAGTGCTTGCATGTGTGTGTGTGTGTGTGTTCACGCGCACTTGCACGCGCGCATGCATGCCTTCATTTACTCAAAGATGGCATGTGGCAGTATGGGAGAGGCAGTCATGCCTTCATTTACTCGAAGATGGCATGTGGCAGTATGGGAGACGCAGTCCTGGGTTTGTTGTGGAAAATGTTGTTTATCCATCCAAATGAGCAGGTCCTGACAGGTCGTCCATCAGAGTGAAGTTGCCAGAGATGAGAATCCTTACCCAGCCTCTCCTTAGGGAAAGCAGAGTAGAGTGAATTGAAACTTGGACCTTGCAGTTGCAAAGCCTAGACAGGCCACTTTCTCTGTGTGTGACCTTAGGCTAGTTGCTCACCAGCCGTAGTTTCTTTATCTGTAAAGTATCTATCTTAGTATCAATAAAGATTTGATAATAATAAACACAATACTTGTGGTGTTATAGCATTGGGAAACTTATTGGTGGCCCAGAATGAGGTCTAGTGTGTTTTAAACCTCTTACTACTAATATTGAGCCTGTTCTCAGGATGTAGGAAGAAAAATCAGCCAGGGATGACTAGGTTGAGAGCCATTGTGCCTACCCCTGGGACCACAAGGCTCCTCATCGTGACTCTGGTGTTGTGTTTCCTATGAAGTATAAGCCTGTGAAAACCATTGCTGGTTGGAGTCTGGTACCATGTCCATTGCAGTCAGGCATTCATAGGTGGGGCCACTGAGAAGAGAAAACAGGAGGGAACAAGAAAATGTGGGTTCCATTTGCTTGAGTTTTGTTCCAAGAGAACAATAGCTGGGGAACAACTAAGAGGCCTGGATTATTCTGGAAGAAAGTGTTAGTTATCCCATGAAATTTCAGCTCAGACAATTGGTTTTCTTCTCTTTTTAGGGCTAAGATAGAAATAAGTTTTCTGGGTCGTAGGTCTGCATGTAGTGATCATCCAGTGAATATCCATTGAATGAATGAAGGGTGCAAAGGGTTGTGAGGAAATACATTGATAAAACTACATGTAAACAGACTAGACTTCCCAAAGTAATTCAAATGAAAAAGTGTGCAACATTTGTATGCAGGAAAGAAGTCAGGTGAAGGGCTGGGGGTGTAGCAGGGTACATTGCTTTGCGTGCACAATGCCCGATCCCTGGCACTTCATAAGTTGGACCTGGTGGTACAGGCCTATGATCCATGTACTCAGGAGGTGGAGACAGGAGAATCAGGTGTTTGGATCATACTCTGCTACATGTTGAGTTTGAGGCCAGTCTGTGCTGCATGAAGAAGCAGGAGGAGGAGGAGGAGAAGGAGGGGTGCAGAGAAGGGAGGGGAAGAAAGAGAGGGAGAAAGACAGTCAGCTGAGAGCTCTCAATGAAAGAAGACTTTGGGGAGACCCTAACAAGATGCATCCTGAAGTAATGCGTGTGGATGAGAATGCTTCAAGGACTCAAAAAAAAAAAAAAAAAGGAGTCCCTGAGAGATGAGAAGAGTGACCCAGGTCAGAGAAGCATGTGGTGGCTGGGTCTCCAGGATCTGAAGTTGCCATGCCAGCATAGGAGATGCGGGCTGAAAGCGGCCATCGCGGACTGGCAGTGGGAAGTCATTAGTGGCCCCTGTTGAGGCACTCTGAGCAGCTGGGTGTGGGTGGAAGCCAGACTGCAGGCGGCAGACAGTTTGCCAACAGTTAGAATGTGGCCTGAGCACCCAAAGTGTTAAAAGCAGAGTGAAAGCACATTTGGTGCTTACAGCAGAGGAAGAGTCAAAGAATTGCATCTGGAGCGGCCTTTGGGGTTCGTTCCTGGAATAGGGCTTCCAGGTCCAGGCTGCCCATGGGAGGGTGACTAGTTTTCAATAGAGGATTTGGTTTCTGTATTTGAGAAGCAGCAATCTGACTCTTGTCAAAGAGTTCAGCCACCAGACTCATTTCTCTTAGGAATTCAGACGCTGTGCTTCTCAGTTTTAGTCAATTCGAGAGCCCCCCCCACAAAGACTTAGCACTGTTTTCCAAGTGGCAGAGAAACACATAGGAAGTGTACACCCTCATTAATAATCTTGGAAATACAATTCAAAACCATACTTGGGCATGTATTTAATACCTTTCAAATGCAAAAACAAACAAAGACTACCTGGGTGAAAAGGCTCCCTTTGCAGCCCTGACAACACTTGTCAAAACTGGATGTTGCGGTACGCATCTGTAATCCCAGTACTTCTCCTTTGAGATAGGACAACGTGGAGACAGGAGCATCTCCCAGCTAGTCTAGAGTGAAGTGGAAGAGACAAGAATGACCCAGCCTCCACAAGATAGGATGTAGACCCAGCTCCTGAATGTCATCCTCTGACCTCCACACACATGCACATGTGCATGCACACGCTTGCACAGTTCTTTACAAGTCTGGTCTTGTGCTATCTGATTTGAGTAAAGATATAGAGAAGGGAGAACTCTTAGATACCACTAGATGGGACCCTGCATCTATTTTAAGTAATCTTGTAAACACATAATTCTGCTGTTACATCTATATACTAGGGAAATGCTTCCGTGTGGAAATAAGGAGACATGAACAAGGATGTTCATAGCTGCAGTATTTATAATAACAAGAGAGAGAAAACAAGCTGTCTGTCTCCAGGCAAATGGATAAATAAATTATGGTATATTCATTTAGTAAAAAAAACAAAGTAGCGATAGAAATAAATGAACTAGATTTACGTGGTGATTGCATGGCTTAACTAATGAATATTATACAGAATAACAACAAAAAAGCAAGTTGGAGAAGGATCTATGCAGAATGCTAATGTTTATGTAAAGTTTGACAACATACAAAGGAGCTTATATAATGGTTTTGTTTGTTTGGTTGGTTGGTTGGTTTTTCAAGACAGGGTTTCTCTGTGTAGCTCTGGCTATCCTGGAACTCACTCTGTAGACCAGGCTGGCCTCGAACTCAGAAATCCACTTGCCTCTGTCTCCCAAGTGCTGGGATTAAAGGCATGCACCACCACTGCCCGGCAGGAGCTTATATAATGATAGAAGTTCCTAAGAACCGGACAAAGTATAAGGTCTGCATAGAGGCGGAATGTGCAATGTGTGAGGTCCAGGAAGTGGTCTTCTCAGAAAGGAAGTGGTAACAATGAGATCCACGGTGTTCAGGGGCCTTTGCTCGTCCTGACAAGTATTGCTTTTCTCATTTTGGATGGATGATGAGTAGGTAGGTCATTGTATTAGTCTATGTTGTGTGTGCCTAAAATAATTCATTGAAAGTCAAAATTATCTACTTAGCCAGCACTTTCTGAAGCACATTCAGAAGGCCAGCCCCAGGTTAATAACCATTATTTAAGAAGTACTTCAATAAAGTTGAGAAATACTCTCTTAAAGAAAATTGAAAAAAAAGAGAGAGTGAGAAAAGAAAATTGAACAGACTCAAAGGGGGAAAAAATCCCGAGGGTCTGGAAATATGGCTCAGCAGCTAAAAGAGGATACTGCACTTTCAGGGGATACAGTCAGTTCTCAGCATCATGTGGTGTCTCACAGCCACCTGTAAGTGCAGTTCCAGAGGACCTGATGCCCTCCTCTGGCCTCCAAGGGCATCAAGCACACATGTGGTGCGCATGCATGCATACAGACAAAACACACATGCACATGGACAAAACACACATGCACATAAGAGAAAAATAAGTAAATCTGAAATGTTTTCGGTGCTTTTACATCCTCAACTAATTACAAATCTCAGCAGAGCAGGTCAGCCATGGTTGGAGATGTGGCTCCATGGTTAAGAGCCCGGGCTGCATTTCCAGAGGTCACAGCTTCAGTTCCTAGCATCCATGTAGCAGCTTGCAAGCAGCTTGCAAACATCTGTAGCTGCAGTTCCTGGGTACCCAGCAACCTCTTCTGTCCCCTGTGGCACTACACGTACATGGGACACAAACAAACACGCAACACACCCATACCCATAAAATACTTTTAAATTTTTAGAATATTTTTAAAGTTTTAAAAATAAAATATTTTTAAAAGAAAGCAGATGTCATCAAATTGTAGCTGCTTGCTCCCTAATTCTGTAAATAGACTCGTATGGGACAACAGCCACATGCATTTTTTTTATGGCTACTACAGTGGTAGTTTACTAACTACAACAGAGATCCACAAAACCTAAAATATTTACTACTTGGCCCCGTACAGCATCTCGAGAGGTTGGAGCCATGGAAATGCACTTGGGATTGTAAATGTAGAACTTCCCCTCACCCGGCAGTAACTGAGTTATTTATTCATGAAAAGTGATAGAGGACACCATTAATCCTTTCTGGAATTCCTTAAAGGGTGGTGTCTGCTTTTATCCTTGTATCTCCAGCATCCAGCACAGCATCTGCCTACACTTAGTACTCTCTGCGTGCCTCCCAGCATTAACTGAAATTTAAAAAGCATTTATGGTGTGGATTGGTAGGATATAAACTCATTAGCTACAAGAGAGGCAGGATGCCTTGGTTTGGGTAAGACAGGGGTCTGAAATTCTCTCTCAGGTAACAAGTCAGAGATAATCAGTCCACAGTTGTCACAGGAGCTCATCAGGTCCATACCAAGCACTTTCCCTGGAGAGCATCTTCCTTGACTGTCCCTGCCCCACAGGACTGCATCTATCCAGCAAGAGCAGGAGATGACATACATCACCCCTGATTGGTCAGCACTTTGTCAGATAACCACACATACCTGCAAGGGAACCTGGTACATGTAGTCTTTATCCGAGCAGCCATGTGCCCACCTGAAAATCTGAATCCTAAAACAATCCAATGGAAGTTCAGAAAATGACTGTGGAGGACACCAAGCAGGGTTTGCCATTTAGAGCTTGTCTCCTTAGTCAGAGACCAAATGCTCTCCCTGTAAAGAGACTTTATTTTCTCCTCTTTTAAAAAATAACCATAATGCCAGAGCAAAAGATCTATAATGCCCCTTCATCATTTCCTGCTCAAAATAATATGGCAACAAATTCAGACAAAGACACTTCTTCCACCAGCCTGGGTGTTTGCAACCCTCGCTTCTGAGATAAATCTTTGTAAGCATATTTGAACAGACCCAAAATTTCCATCTTTGAGACAGGTAATGACAGTGGGCTTTGTTGCTAGCTGAACATCAAATTCCAAAGATAAGACTTCAAGGCCCCTTAACATCCCTCCTAAGGCAGGAAGGATGGGCAGAAGGGAGGACAGGGAGTCCCCTTGCTGGCTTTTCCTTCTTGGAGGCACTTTAATGAGCCTGTTCTCTCTTGTGCTTTTTGGCAGTCATGTTAAACCACAAGCGGGTGCAATTCCTGGACCGAGATTTCTCCCAGGAACTTTGCAAGCATTGCATGTTCTATTTGCTGCGATAATAACCATTTTTCTCATTCTCAGAAACGTGCACAGAGATCTTGGTATAACTTACTTCAGCACAAAGAGCCATTGAACTGTTAATCTTTCTGCTACTCAACAGCAAAGGGAAATGGTCGTCAATTTCAGGACTTCAAACCTGTGAAAAGAGTTTGACTAAGGCTTTCTCAGGGAAAGTGTGCTGAGCAGGGAGCTGGGGGCCACAGGCGGCGGGCGAGACTGGCCTACAGCCCTCTGATTTGTTATTTCACGATTCATTTCCAAAACCACCACCTGATTGTCACACTCACAGAATCCTGTAATGAGAAGCTCTTGATGTATAACAGGTGAGGCATAAGTACCTCATCATTCTTCAGCAGGCTTTATCAGCCTCGGCACCATTGACATGTGGAGCTGCATAGTTTTCTGTTGAGGTAGGGGGCAAAGGTAGCCTTCCTGTGTGTTAGAAGCTGTTTACCAGCAGCTGCGTCCCTGTCCCAAAGTTGCCAGCAGCACCTTCCTGACATGAAAATCAAGTGTCTCTAGATCCTACCAGACATTCCCCTGAATGCTGAAGTCACCTACTGGCTGAGAATCGTTAATCTGCCCAACCCTAACGGTGTCCATATGTGACTTAGAAGAAAGATGGGATTCTGTTCCTAAATTCGTCTGTGACTCACCCAAATAGGTCAACACTATCTTGCCTCCAGTTTCCTGACCTTAGGACAGGCAGAGCTGAGCCAAGGGAGCTCTCGACTTGGACACCAGGGGCGCTGCAAGCCAGAAGCTGTTCCAAGAAATGGGTCTCCACCATATAATTTGGGGGAAAGCAAGATAAATAGGGAGAAGGTTTGAGTGGTGAACTCACCCCAATGCCTGGCATTAGAAGAGTCTGAGCAAACATAGGACTCCTTTTATGACACAGAGAGATGGTAGAGTCAGGTGACAAATTCAGGCCCCAGCCTGCCTGTATTCCAATCTCAGCTCTCCACTGACAATGTGTCTTCGGGCAAATACTAGGCTTCCCTGAGCTATAATGAAGATAAACGTTACAGGATTAAAGAAAAGAGAGTATATATAAGGTTGTATATATGAATAAGTATATATATGTATATGAATATTTGTGTGTGTTACGTACATGCATTCACATGTATGAAGTCATATATGAGTGTGTGTTTGTGTAAAATTAGAAGAGTTACTGCAACACTGTAAATGCTGCATACATGTTTGGTCTTACTGCTCAAGGAGCAATAAAGTGTTTTGGAATGGTGTCTAACTCATGGCCTGCCCTGTAGCTGGTGCAGTGCGTAATGCAGTGTTTGTACTTGGTAGCAATGAACTCTCTAGAGCTGGCTATGTCAAGGGATTTAAAAGGCAAGACCCTACTTAAGCCTGGCCTTTAGAAAGAAATGTAGCTGGGTTGAAATGGAGCTACAAGAAGCCAGGCGGGCACCGCAGCCAACCCCTTCCAGTCTGTTTCCTGTCTCTGAAATAGGGCTACTAAAACCTGACTTAGGGGCTCCTGTTGAGGTGGCAAGATGTGAGGGGGTGTGGGCTGTGTCAGGCTGCCTAGGTTTATCACCAGCTCTGATACTTACAAGCTGTGTGAGCCTCAGAAGGTGCTACGGAGCCTGGGCATCTCAGTTCTCCTCTGTAAACTGGGGGTAACAGCCTTCAGTTTGAAGGTTACTTTGAAGATTGATTGGGGTATTCTATGCAAAATGCTTAGCAAACCAAGTGCTATGTGTGAATGCCTATAATGATTAATAGAAGCTGTAGAATGTCAGGGAAGCAGTTTGTAAGTGGCTGTTAGTTAAGTGGTTGTCATTCCCAACATCCTCTTCTAGGACAACTATCATTGACCAGTGGCTTGGGAAAACCATATCATAAACCCAAATTACCACTGGTGGGGGTCCTAGGCAGCATAGCTACATACGCTCATGTTCATCCTTAGCCAAATACAGTCAGAGACTTCCAGTACCTTCCACATGAGCAGGAGAGTGTGGCTTTCTCAGTACAAAGCATCTCTGCCCCACGCAGACCCCTGACGGCCAACTGCAAAAGGAGCTGTGTTAGTTGCTCTGTCCAGATGGCCTTCCTGATGGTGGACTCAGATGAATGAGACGAGGACACATGGATGACGGAGTGGAAAGATCCCAGAGCAGAACAGGCTAGGAGATGAGAGGCCATAAAGGGTTGTGCCCAGAGGGGTCAGGGGCCAGTACAGCTAGAAGACACTTTAGTAGTTAGGAAAGCCCTCCCGAGAGTTAGAGGATTGCATGGTTGGAAGATGGGGGTGGTTTAGCTAAATCCCTGGTGAGAGAACCTGAAGCTATAAAGTGATGATGTTGAGTGGTCCCAGGGTATTTCCTCTGTTAGCCTCATGACAGATCTTGACATTGAAAACTATAGTATCCGGCTTTGTAGATGGAGAAACTGAGGCGTAAAGAGACCTGTACCTGTCAAGTGGTATAGGGACTAAGAAGAATGGTGACTGGCCTTAGGGACTAGGTTTTGCTGCCCCATGACAAAATACTGGCTTTGGTGTCAGACACTGGCATATAAAGTGTCTCAGCCCCCACAGGCTCATGTGTTTGGATACTTGGTCCTAGCTGATGATGCAATGGAACCTTGAAGAATTGGGGCTTAACCACCAGGGTTATTGCTTGTAGAATGGAGAAAATGGTGGTGGTGGCAGTGGTGGTGGTAGCAGTGGCGGTGGTGGAGGCGGCAGCAGCGGCGGTGGCGTAGGTGGTGATAATCCCAAGAGAGAATCCGTTGTCATAGCAGGAATTAATCACCCAGGAGTGCTTAGTGTACAGAAAGCATGCAATAAGGGGGAGTGTTTTCTGTTACTGGCTATGACTGAACCTCTCTGACCTGTATCATCACAATTTGCTTGAAAAACCCCTGCTGACTCCACGCTCCTTCTGGGAGCCAGGTTTCCCCATGGAAGAAAGAATTGCCTCAATTCCTTGATTCAGTGGCTTTTGTTAGACACAATGTCTAATTTGAACTTAAGCACTGGGACAGCAATGGTCTGAGTGGTTGGTATCTGAATTTGCTTCTTCCACGGACAGTGTATTCTCTCCCGTTTGTCCTTGGCTTTGTAATGTATATTTGGGGACAGTATATGTACAGAAGTATGTCCCTGTTTGTGTGTGCACACCGGTACACATGTATAGATGGAGGGCGGTCTCTCAGTGAAGCTTATCAATTCAGCAAGGCTGGCTGGCTGGCCAGCAAGGCTCCAGGGCTACTCCTGTTTCCACCCCTGACCCCGCCATCACTTGTATCAGTATGTACCACCATGCCAAGCCTTTTATGGGAGTGCTAAGATCCAACCCAAACCTCTATGCTCTTGTGGCAACCTCCTTACCAACTAAGCTGTCTCCTCGGCCCTGTAATTTTTGTGTTCTGCACAATGCTCTTGTAAGCACCTCCTGAGGGTTACCTTAGTTGACTCACAGCCAACATCCTGTCAGAAAGGTGTTGCTATGAAACTCGTGTTACAGATGAGAAAACCAGACGACAAAACAGGAAAGCCACTCGCCTCAAGATCGAGTGGCCATTAAATGGCAGAGCTGGATTTGAGAGAGGGCAGAGTTCACACTAGCATGGAAGCTAATACGCACATAAAGGTGCCTGGACGTCACCAGCGGGCATCTGTCACGCAGAAGGCATGGAGCAATGAGCAGACTATGTTAGCTCCTCGTCCGCACCCGCACTCACCCTCCGTACAGAGAATAGGAGTGCTTTCTCTCCCTGGACTCGGCTCTGAAGCTCTTCCCAGGTCAGGTGTCTGAAGCAGTAGAAGATACCGAGCCAGTCTCTCAGGACTTGGGCACTTGAGAAATCAGAGAAATCGAGCACTTCAGCAGTTGACCTCTTGCTTACATTATTGGGATTTTTATGGCATCATCGAAAGCCACTCAAAGGGAAAACCACAGCGCTGGTTACCTGGGAGAGTCCCCAGGGGGCAGGCTTAATATATTTCTGCATAAATAAGTCAGGCACAGAGAAGGGAAGACATATTTGCTTGGGCCACAGGGGGCCTGTTGCAGCTTGGAGCTTCTACAGGGGACTTTCCAGGAATGAATGGAGCTGTAACCCTATCCAGGCAAATGCTTCAGGGATGATATTCTACAGAGTTCAATTCCCCTGACAAACTGGGTTGAACAGGAAACCGTGTTTCACACTTTGTTGGCAAATGGTTTTTACCTACTTTAGTTTGCTCTGCTCAACTTGGCTCAGAATCCAGAACCGGTGTTTGCTCTGCGTCTGTGTGCTGTGTGATAACAGGTGCTCCCTGGCTGTGCTCAAGAACAAGTTGGGCCAGGTGGTGTGTGTCTGTAATCCCAGCACCCAGGAGGCTGACTCGAAAGGATTGCTAGTTCCAGGACAGTGTGCACTTCATAACACGACCCCAGTTTGGGAAAGAGGGCTGTCCAGTGGGGCAGAGAGTAGTCTCTTCAATATGTGGTATTGGGCAAATGGAATATCTACATGTGGAAAAATGGAATTACACCCTTATCTTGTACTATATACAAAAATCAATTCAAAATGTATTCAAGACCTAAATTTTAAGGCCTAAAACTACAAAATCACTAGAAGAAACACAGAAAGGAAAATCCATGACATGAGTTTTGGTAATAACTTTTGGACATGTCCATAAAAACACAGGCAACAAAATCAAAAATAGACAATGGAATTGCATCATATTTAAAAGCCTCTGCCCAGCAAAGAAAACAACAGAAAAGAGACAGTCAATGGAATAGAACATAAAGGATCCACAGCATGGAGTGCTTACACAGGGCAGGCCATGTCTGCAGACACATGATACGGACATAGCAGCCTGAGTATAAAATAAACTCAATTCAATTGAAGCATGCAGTCTTAAATGCTAAGCATCACCACTTATTAGGTGATTGCACATTAAATTTACAAAAAGACACCACTTCTTCCCTGGGAGAGTGGCTACAGTCAAAAAGAAAAGGGAAGGTATAAATGCAGCCATTGTGGAAAACATGGCGGTGCCTGATCTTGGGATTTCCATTGCTGGGAAGAGACACCGTGACCAAGGCAACTCTCCTATAGGCAAACATTGAACTGGGGTTGGCTTACAGTTTCAGAGGCTCAGTCCATTATCATCATGGTAGGCAGCATGGCATCAAGCAGGCAGACTTGGCGCTGGAGAAGCCAAGTGTTCTACGTCTTGATCTGAGGGCAGCCAGGAAGACACTGCTGTGATTCATACTGGGCAGAGTTAAAATATATATATTTTATACTCACCTGAAAGGCCCACTTCCACAGTGGCACAAGGCCACGTCTTCTCCAATAAGGCCACACTTCCTAATAGTGCCACTCCCCACAGGCCAAGCATTCAAACTTGAGTCTATGGGGGCCGTTGCTTTACAAACCACCCCATTCCTCAAAGATTTTTAAAGTAGAATTACCATAGAGTCCAGCAGTCTTACCACTGGACATGTGAAGGAAGTTAATAGTCAGATAGTTCATCTCACTATGCTAAGTTGAAGCATCAATTGCAACAATGAAGAAATTGAGTCAAAAAATTAAAAAAGAGAGAGAGGGGGGCTGGAGAGATGGCTCCAGCAGTTAAGAGGACTAGCTGCTCTTTCAGAGGACCGAGGTTCAATTCCCAGCACCCACATGGTGGCTCACAACTGTCTGCAATTCCAAGGTCTGACACTCTCATACAGACATACATACAAGCAAAACACCAATGCACATAAAGTAAAAACTAAAGTGTTTGGGCTGATGAGATGGCACAGTGGTTAAGAGCACTGACTGCTCTTCCGGAAGTCATGAGTTCAGATCCCAGCAACCACATGGTGGCTCACAACCATCCATAATGAGAAACAAGTTAAAAACAAACAAGCAAACAAACCTATGGGCCGGAGCAAGTGGGGACTGAGCTAATGGGGGCCGGAGCAAGAGGGAGAAGGGATTTGTTAAAAAGCACTAGAAATATAGTTTATAACCAGGTGTTTCATACTTGAAAATTGCTAAGCAAGTAGACTGGGGCTGCAGACACAGCCCAGTTGGTAGATGGCTTGTCTAGAATGCATGAGGAAGAAAAAATAAATAAATCTGAACTGTTGTCACCTCAGACAGACAAAGCATGTAAGGTAACACGTTTATTGTCTTAATCTGCCCAGTCTACTGTATTCCAAAGTATCATGCTACACATCAAAAAGTATATGTATAATCTTTGGCAGTCAGTTCAGATTAAGTACTAATTTTTAAAGGAAGAGCACATGGTACTCACACACCTCTCCCTATCAGACTTGCTATTTGCATTCAACTCTGCTTTGCCTAAGGAGCAGAGAACAAGGTGGGTGTGGTCCTGTTCCTGGTCTTAGACATGCTGGTAGGGGGGAAAAAATAAAACAAAGAAAAAAATTAAACTAGGGGCTGGTAACATGACTCAGCAGAAGAGGCACTTGCTCTAAAGGCTAATGACCTAGATTGGATCTAGGCCCCGTTGTAGTGGAAGGAGAGAGCTCATCCTTACAGTCACTCTCTCACCTTGAGACAGGTAATTTGTCTGTTTACGTGTACGCATGCGCAGGCACACACAGACAGGCACAGCACACACACGGGGGTGGGGGGAATAATCAATTAAATGATTTTTTTTAAGAAAGCTAATCACTAGCTGTGAAGGTGTTACTACAGGGATAGAGGGAACTGGCCAGGAGATGGTGTGTAGAGAGAAGAACAATCTACTTTTGTATAGGTGGTGTGATCACAGGCCTCCTCATCGATGATCAAGCTTGCCCTTGAAGGACAAGGAGGAGCCAGCCCTGCAGAGAAACCCAAGGGAAAGGAACTTCAGAGACATAGTCCTTAGGGCATCAGAGACCGTGGTGTGTGGAAAGGGCAGAAGGAGGGCAAAGGTGTTGATGTAGAAGGAGGAAAGAAATGTTGTCAGCGGACCAAGCGAGGGCCTGCTGGAGACTCTGTGCCAAGAGCCAAAATTTAGCCTCACTATATATACTGGAAGGCTTTAGAAGACTTTAAGCAGGGACCTGCTGGGACCTGCCGGGACCTCTCTGTGGTGACATTTTGACTCTAGGTGAGAGATGACAAGGGGCAAGGAGAATGACGTTAAAAAGATTATTAGGCTCTACAGCATTCCACCCAGAGATCTGTGCTAGGACCCAGGACCATAGAGGGTGAGGAAAGGGGATAGACTCAGGATTCAGGTGCAAAGTAGTAGCTATTGGGATGGATATGGGTGAGAGATCAGATTCGGGTCCCCGCCTGTGTGAGGAGCAATGTCAATGGCTGAGGTGAGACCACCAGGAGCAAATTTAGAGGGTGGGGACAGAGGTCTTCATAGAGTTCCAGTCTGGAAATGCTGAATTTCAGGGTCTAAGGGATAGCCAATAGTCCAGCTCCAGTAGAAGCTACATGTACAGACAGAACATGATGGTGTGTTCCAAGACCCTCTGACCCCCAACAGCGGAGGCTAGGTCACTCCTGTCACATGCCAGCTTGCCCCTTAGCGCCTGTGTCTCTCTGGTAATCCCTTTGCCTCAGTTTCCTCATTGTTGGCGTAGGTTGCACATAGCTCTTAGCTCCTGGACTCACTGCAATGAGGGGACGGGTTAACACACTGAAAGAGCTTAGAACTCCACAGTAAGTATTCTGTGAACATCAGCTTCCTGTAATAACAATTATCATCATTTTAGCTGCAGTAATTTTCTTGCCATTTGTCTCTTTCTAATTAAAATCAAGGACCTCAGGAGCTGGTAAACACTTGTGATGTTCTTAGAATTATCTGTTTACAAGCTCGTAAGTTCTGTGAACCCAGTGTCAACCTCCCTCCTCTGGAGCTCCTTGGCATGAAGTCCAGGGCAGCGGGCACTGGCAATGCTGGCCCGAGCACATGGAGTACAGCTTGATTGAAGGGGAGGGGAAACCCGCTTATCTGACCAAGGCCATTAGAGACCGACAAGCAAGAGGAAATGAGTCGGTGGGTTTTTCTGTGACAGTGATCACTCACATCTCTGTCCCCAGATGGGAACTCCTTTCTCAAATGTTATTGGTGCATATCAGTTATACACACTGGGCCTCATCATGACATTTTCCATACATGTAAATTATGTATTTTGATCATATCCCCAACTCCATCACTCTTTCTGCCCCTCCCCCATTGCTGATCCCCCGCCCTCTTTCCAAACAATCCCTCCTGTTTCCATGGTTTTTGTTTTGTTTTTAATGACCCAGTGAGTCTTGTTAGAGTTGTTTATAGGAGTGTGGACTATACCACTGAAGAAAACTTCTCACCCCAACCCCCACCCAGAAACCATTAATTACATTTAGGTCCTCAGGGAGTAGTGGGTCCTCCTGAAACTCCCACCCCCAACCCTGTGTGAAATGTTGAGAGGCCCAAGGTTGTACCGATCTTGAACCAATAATCACAGCTACTATGAGTGCAAGGGTGTAACAGTCATGTCCTGCCACAAAAGCAGTCTCCCACACAGTGCCTGACCTCCTCCAGCACTTGTCCTTTCCCCGGGGATGGGAACTAAGCGATTCCACAAAGCAGCCTTTCCAGCATTGCTAGCATCTAGCAGAAGAAAGGTTGTCTATGCAACAAATCAAGTCTGACTACTCCCAGAGATTTACATGCACGCGCGCGCACACATATACACACGCGCGCACGCGCACACACACACGATCCTATACTTTAGAATAACATGCATAGATTCACACTTACTCACCCTGGAGGCCTCTGTGATCTGTGTTCTGGGGTCCTGCCCTGTTACTCTGATGTCACAAAGCTTCCCTGGGCAGTTTTGGGGATCATCCCTTTGGATGAAGCTGGCCGTCACACTAAAGGTGAGGGATCCTGAGTTTCTCTGAGTGTTTAGCTCTGCCCTTCTCCAAAAGAAAAAAGAAACCCAGTTAAATTTCCATCTTCAATAAACAATGGCTAATGCTTTGATATGCCCGGCTTGATTTAGCATTTATATTTGCCTAATCTGGCAATGCTTGACAAGCTCAAAGCCCACATGTACTGGACCGAGAAGCCATAAGGCACAGCTCCATTCAGTGCCTAGGATGCTCATTCATGACACGTCTGAAGCCAAGCCCTAGGGTCCCTCCATCCTCTCCCACAGCAGAGGGAGCTGTGTAGCTGAAGGGCCTCTGTGGACTTGCCCCTCCTCCCTCAGCTACTGGCACACATCACCCAGAACTTAATGCCCTAGAAACACTGGGCTCTGTGGATAGCCTCACACAGCCTGCATGTCTTACCTGGACTCTTGCCCCTGCTGGCTCTGCACAAAGTACTTTGCCTTGTGCCTTTCCTCTCCCTATACCTGCAGCCACAGCTCAGGGCCACCTTCCTAGGAAGCCCAGGCTTCCCTAGGCTGGGTGTGGTGCAAAGAGGCTTATAGTGTCATAACACTTTTCATTCAGAGATAGAGTCTCCAAACCTTCAATATATGTATTAGATACATGTAATTACGGCTCATGCCTGTCTTCTCCCTTACGAGACTGTGGGCTTCCAGCGCAGGGATGCTGACATGACCCTACCAGGCACTTATAGTGGCTTGACTATTGATTAATGATTATTGATCAGTTCACAGGGACTGGGAGAAGGTACTAACATCCTTTCAACTTGAAACCTGTATCATCCTCTCCCATTGGTTTCCTCCCCACTTTCCTGGCCTCACCTTTCTCCCTCAACTGGCTTGCTGAAGCACCTTGCCATCTCTCATTTTGTCTAGCATGTTCTCTCACTTGTTCTGTGTAGGGACCCCATCCTGTGCTCTGTCCATTCTCCTTTCTGAATGCCTCGTGTCTCCTCTGTCACTGGAATGACACAGGCAAATACCTGCTCAGAAGTCCACAGCGGAGTGTGAGGTGTCAGTCAAGTGAACAAGCAAGCAGTAGAATCTGTGCTTGGGAGAAAGGGTGGCACAGTCGAGGCAAAGACTGGCTCTCCACACATGGTACTCTGGTTCAAATCCAAGCTGTCACTTGTAGATGGGGTGGCCTCAGAAAGGTTCCTCATTTCTGTTTTTTGGAGGTTGAAAGTCCCTCATACGAATGATACCTTCTATCGTGTGGGAACTGAGTGAACCAACTCCCAATTAAAACGCTTAGCAGAGGACCTAACCTATATAAACAGTGCCTAAATATTTGCATAATGAAATAGATTCTTAGCCGATGAAGCTGCTGGCACACTGAGGGACCACACCCAAGTGCAGAAAAGACAGGATTTAGAGCCACCAGGAAATGGGGTGGGGTGTGGAGGTTGTTTGGTTAGTTTTTTTGAGACAGGGTTTCTCTGTGTAGTCCTGGCTGTCCTGGAACTCAAATTATAGACTAGGCTGGCCTCGAACTCAGAGATCCACCAGCTTCTGCCTCCAGAGTTCTGGGACTAAAGAGTGTTCCTCCCCTGCCCGGCTGAGGCCGTTGTTTTAAATGGGAACCTAGAAAAGGCAATCCGTGGGGGAAAGCAAACGACCGATCGATCGGTGGGGCTTGCTAGTACGTTTGATCTCAGGGACCAGATCCCGGGAAAAGCGGCTGCACCCACGTGACCATCTCTTCCTCTCCCCCCCCC
>NW_022196910.1:11224151-11230730 GCF_008632895.1 Mastomys coucha | reverse complement strand
CCCCCCCAGGGCGGACGACTGCTTTTGTGCTTCTCGGAAGCTGGACGCAGTGGCCATCGAAGCCAAGTTCAAGCAGGACTTGGGCTTCCGGATGCTGAACTGTGGACGGACCGACCTGGTGAAGCAGGCAGTGTCTTTGCTGGGGCCCGATGGAATCAACACCATGAGCGAACAGGTACCAATCTGCTTGGACCTCATCTCCTCCGGTGCTTAGAGTGGGCGCGAGCAGCTGACGGGACACAGGCTCCCTCTGCTGATCGATTAAAAAAAAAAAATTAATGCCCCTCCCCCGTTTTTTTTTTCTCGCTCTCTTTTTTTAGTGTTTGGGTTTTTTCTTTTGTTTTTGTTTTAATTTCATAAAAATACACTTGTCCATCTTTATGGAAATCTCAGATGATTATTGCAGCTGAAATTTAAAAAGGAATGAAAACCAGACCTGTTCCAGAAAGGAGATAATGCCACCAGGTTGGCCATCATTTGTATTTAGGACTCTGCAACCATCAGGTCTCTTTACTGGCATGTTAAAGTCTTTTCTCTGCCAGTCTGCTGTTGGTTCCAGACAGATCTAGGCCGTGCGCACTGTGCTCTTAGGGTGGGTGTATTTAGAGACACCATAGGCAGTCTGGGGACCATAGGGCATTGTCCAGACACCAAGCAGATCCTGAAACTGGTACAGGAGAGGCAGCCACAAGTGACATAGGGGACTTTGGGGATGTGGTGGTGTCACAGACGGTGAAAACAGACAGCCGTTCTCAGTGTGAACCCTGAGTGCAGTTACAAGGGACAGGCGGGGCTGTTTCTCCCACAGGCAGCTCTTGCAAAGAGTTCCCATGAAAGGGATAGAAGGGACTATTTAATGACAGCTAATCACTTTCTTGGGCAACATCAAAGATCCTCAATACACAGTCATGTGTATCTTTTATGTTTAAAACCAAGGACTTATTTATCAGTTTTATTTTTTCAGTATTTTACATTCCAGATACCTTACAATGTTATTGAATATTCTTTTGTAAGTCGCTTTTAGTATCTCTATAAAGTGATTACTGTTTGTTTATTAACCATCCTTCCAATGTCATATATTTAAAGTGTTTGTGACTAGTGCTGATCTAAACATACTTACACAAATCTTTGTTCCAATCTCTATTTCCTTGGGGAAATTTTTCTTTAAAACAAAAGTGTCTCGAACGCACCAGCCTTTCCTGAATTCTGACTTTGGGACTCCCTCCCACCCCTCCCCCTAGGGTCTGACAAGTCTTTGCACACCTCTGGTTATATATGTATTCCCTGCTAATCCACTTTCCTTTTGTCTGCATTTTACCAGCATTATTACTGTGTTCTTGTTTACTTAGAGGAATTCTTCCTGTGTTAGGGCACAGAGTCTAATGTAACAAATGCATCTCAGTTTGTCGTTGACTTTGGAATTTTGCCTCTAATGTTTTCAGTTACACAGCCCCAATGCTAGAGTACCTTTCATGTATCATGTACTTCATCACGTTTATGCCTAGAGACAGATGCAGAAACCAACTTGGCATCACTTACAATTTTAATTCTTCCTGGCTATCTCTAATAAAAGTTAAATGTTATATTGGTGTATAGTGTGAGGCAAGGCCGTAGCATGAACATCTTCCCAAATAACTGCCTTTACAACCCTTTGGATGGAGAGCGCCACCCCTTCCTTCCTCCTGTTGGTTGTGATGCTCGGTGTGGTGAGCAGGAGTCAGAGCAGGGAAGGTTTTCCTGAAGGCCATCCTGCCTCAGTTGCCTTGTGCTTGTATAGAGCGAAATCAAAGCAGATGTCAGTGAAAGTGACCACAGGCATATCCAGTGACCTTTGACTCTGTCTGACCCAAGGCTCATATAGAGCAGCAAGGACACCTTGTCATTTGTGAAGGATACAAATATCAAAGACACTGTATTCGTCATAATTAAAATACTTTAGGGTTGATACTACAGAATCCAGAAAATTCCTGTGAGCCCCATTTCCACTTCATTCCAACCAGCCGTTTGTTGTAAAAGCACACATAGGTCTGTTGTACCGTGAAAACCCTCCAACTTAAGCCACGATCCATGCTGGAAGGTGATGTCACCTCCCTTCCCTCCTCCACTGTAGTCTCCAGAATGTGGAAAATTGTGACCCTGTGCGTGACAGGGCTCCACACACTGACTCTTTTGTCCTGCCAGAGTCTGAGTCCAATAAGACGTTCCATGTGTTTGTCGACTGATCACGGCCACCTTGTAAACATCTCCGTCTCTGGTTTTTAACCACCGCAGGGCATGACCCCCTTGATGTACGCCTGCGTCCGTGGGGACGAGGCAATGGTGCAGATGCTGCTGGATGCCGGAGCTGACCTGAATGTGGAGGTGAGGGTGCGGAGGGCTGCAGGCCCTGCCAGCCCATCCTTTCCCTTCCCAGTCACCTTCACATCTCACCCTTCCAGTGGCCGTGGCCCTGGCGAAACTACCTGGCAGACTGTGACCTTTCTGAGACCCGAGCCAAAGTCCCAAGTAGCTACACAAAGTCCCTGTGTGTTCTTCTTCTAAAGGAATAGCTATAGCTATAGGGACCTCTGGCTTGTGTTGACTGAGCAGCTCCTAGCTCCTGACTCATCCTTTCTAGGATGGGACAGAAAACTCCCACATTCTAGCCCTTACCTGATGCCTGACACACACTGGGCTGACCACCCTCTCCCCTCCACTCCCCGCCAGGCTAAGATTTCCCTCCTCACATCTTCTGTCCTCCCCAGCAGACCCACTGGGTCACTTTGTTGGCAGAGCTATCTCAAGACTCCTGGGACGTAGTGCACTAGGGCCAGAAATTGAAGCGCCCCTCCCTGTAGGCTTTAGAATCAAGACAGGCTTAGGTTCTAAGTTCTGAAACCAATACCTGCTTTGAAGTTTGAGAAGTGGGGTGACCCATGAGATGGAGGAGAATCCCCAATACACACATGATTGGGAGGAATCAATACCAGGCAGAGGCACTTCGCCGTGGTTGGGGGTGCTATTCGTAGTAGTTACTCCAGACCCCTCCAAGGCTCAAACTAAGTAGAACCTCACTCTTTTCTTCTTTGCTGCCTGAAGACCTGCTCAAGCAGCGCTTGGCAGTTGCAGATGTCAAGGAAATTGGCATGTACCATTCAGCAGCTGCTGGAAACCTTTTAGCTTCAAAATTAGATGCCCTGGAAGTGTTACCCTGTGCTTTATAAAAAATTGTTGGTGAGTTTTATATTCATCTGAGGAATGCAGACAGTAAACACAGCTCTGAATCCAAATCCACTTTGGGCCTTACCAGTTTCGAGTTATATAAGGACTGTCTACCCATTATGGGTCACTATGCCTCATAGATCCCTTTCGAGGTCCTCAGCTATAGAGATGGTCTTTGCTCCTCCTCCCCAGCCCCTGCCATGCATTTTACTCAGTGCCTTTGTGTACTGTAAGAACACTCTGGCCAAGGTTACATGCCCCAGGAATGCTGGGGCGAACACCATGTGCTGGTGTTAACATCACAAGTCCCCAGTTGTCGACTTCCCTATTACATCCTAGCTTGGTATATGCTCCAAGGCCTCCCTCCATCTGAAACCCAGTCTCTCATTGTTTTCCATGGTATATTCAGGGCAAGTTCTGTGCCTGTGCTTTCAGTTACATGCAGGCCCTCGTCAACTATGAAGCCAGGGGTGATCCGTGAGCAGAATGGCAGGGACATCCACGCTCGGATGAATGACTGTCTTGACTCTTCTCCACTGTGAAAGCATGAAGTAGTCCCACTCTTTGCCTGGGATTAGCTTCCCTCTTTGAGTGAAGTGTGGCAGAGTGTTAGTGACATTTCAAGCTATGTCACTTCCTGTAGCTCTCAGAACCTTCCTTAAGCAGAAAGAGGGAAAGAGACAGACATAGAAGCTGGCTCACTGGACCACTTTTCCCCAAGCATCTGTATGAGTGAATAATCTTTCAAGAGAGAAAGAAAAGGCACAGAACACAGTCTCAAAAAATTTTCCCAGCTGGGCAATGGTGGTGCATGCCCTTTAATCCCAGCACTTGGGAGGCAGAGGCAGGCAGATTTCTGAGTTCAAGGCTGGCCTGGTCTATAGAGTGAGCTCCAGGACAGCCAAGGCTAAACAGAGAAACCCTGTCTTGAAAAAAAAAAATGTCCCTGCCCTCGTTGATAATGTCCCCAAAACACAGTCCTCTGATGGCCTGCTTTCAGAAAGCTGCCTCAGCATCTCTTCTAATAAACATAAACAAGACCAGCTCCCAGTTCTGGCAAGAGGTTGCCTGGGGCCTCCCACAGGGGAAATCCCTACCTTCAGTCACCACCATCTACCTCCCAAGGCACCTGCCAGAATGTCTTTTTGGTACCTTCTAGCCTGTGTGCCTGGCTACAGATAGGCTAGATTCTGCAAGCCTAAATATTGTGAAGGTCACATTTTGAAAATAACTTCAATTTGTTTATAGGTTGTCAGTACTCCTCATAAATATCCATCCGTCCACCCCGAGACCCGCCATTGGACGGCTCTGACTTTCGCTGTGTTGCATGGACATATTCCTGTAGTTCAGGTATTAACGTATTTCCCTATCCACATCTGACCGTTAACTGTAACCTCCTCCATGGCGCAAATCTAATTCTCTCCCAGCATGCATATCTCCTTGAGTGATTCATATTGGTTAATTGCAATTCAGTGTAACATATCCCTATTTTATAATAAAACCATTATACTTAAGTATCGGTTTGGCCAAGCATTAACCAATATGAAAAAATCATGTACCTACACACAGCCTCACATACAGAGTGACAGATCTCTGGAGTTCTTCCTTGTTGCTCTGAGGTGGGATTTCAGCTGTTATTCTGTGGATTGGCCCCCTTTACTTGTCCTAACATGACTGTGAGACTTAGCCAGGGTCAATACCTGGAGGGACTCTTCCCTTGGGTGTGGCCCTGGTGTTCTGTAGACTCCAGTGGTTTCCAACCAGTGGGAAGAAGCATCCAGATCAACAAGGGAATGTCTGAAAAAATGCACTGGTGTGAGTCCTGACTCTTGAGAATCGGCTCCTGGAGGTCTACAGGAGTCCCCTGTGTCTTCTGAAACGGCTCCTAAGGGGGTGACATGCCTGTAACTGTGATTCTGTGAAAGTATCGTCATGTTTTTTGACTGTGGTAGGCGTGATGGTCAGTGAATGGCCTTGGTCTTAACTTGGTCTTTACGTGATCAGAAGAGGGAAATTGGCATCCAAGTCCAGGACTACACCCAGCCCCACAGCGAGCATAGAGATTTTGAGACAGCAAGAACACGACTCTTTGATGTGGCCCTCGCTTCTGAATTCTGTGCCAGAGAGTAGGGTGGCAGGGAGAGCTCAGCAGTGTTGGCATTTCACTGGAACCTTTGTTGTTTCCTGGCTATGGGGAATCCTCATGACAGACCTGTAGTGGCATTTCAGGAGGCTGAACGTGTGACACGGCACCCTTGGAGCTGGCTTCTGCTTGTAGAACATCAACCTCAGCCCCCTCCTAGCAGAGGGGAATCTACAAAAGAGGGGAGTTAGTGGCTTTTGGAGACCACAGACAGCACCCCTTGATGGGCAGTGGCATCCTCAGCCATTCCCTCAGGAAAGGAGCCAGCTGAAAGCCAAGCAGAACTTCCTGGTAGTCAGGCTGAGTCCCTGCAGCAGATTCAGTCGTGGGGCTGTGCCCTCAGTAGGTAGGTAGTGAAGATGGGGGATTCCCCCGCACCCCCCATGTTACATGTGACATGCAGACAACGCCTTCACTGAGAATGGTGAACCAGCATGGACAGAGGCTCCGCCTCCTTTATTAAGCTTGCATGTCTCAGCAGATGTACTGAATGAAGGCAGGAGAAGCAGAATTTCTGCAGCTTTTGCTACATTTCCGGATCTTGCTGGCCAGAGAACTAAACACCTCGCCTGCCCTCAGAACCATCCAGCGGGTTCTGGGAGGGACTCTCGCCTTGGCTAGCCGAGCATGTCCCTGGATTCACTCATAACTCCTGAGCTTCGGTGGGTCAAAGGGACTACTTCAGTTGCCTTCTGAGGCTTGTGACACAGATGGGACAGTGGAAACTTGCAGCATTTGGATGCTTCTATCTCAGTGCTTCCAGAAACCTTAATATACCTAAGGATGCCCTGGACAGCCTGTTAAAATACAGACTAGTTCAGAGTGTCCAGGCTGGGGTCCAGAGACGCAACCCTTCTAACAAACTCTCTAACACGTTCTTATGCATGGACCACTCCGGGAAGTCTGGGGTTCTGGAAGATGGGAGAGGCTCCTGTTCTGAGGTAAAGTTACCTCAGTGCACACGGTAACTGGCCTGGGGGAAGGGGGCACTAGTGTCTGACTGACTTCTGCCAGTGCACTGGTGTCTCCTCGTGATGCATGCGGTTCAAGCGTCTCAGTGGCTGCTCTTCTTCTGCAGCTCCTCCTGGATGCCGGGGCCAAGGTGGAAGGCTCGGTGGAACATGGCGAGGAGAACTATTCAGAAACTCCTCTCCAGCTTGCAGCAGCTGTTGGTAAGTTTTTCCAATTCCAACTCAGGCCTTTGATGTACCTGTGACTAGTTTTGTTTTTTTTTT
>NW_022196910.1:11183598-11224141 GCF_008632895.1 Mastomys coucha | reverse complement strand
TCCTCTTATGAAATCCCCTTCTCTGGGCTTGCAGGAAATTTTGAGCTGGTTAGTTTGCTGTTGGAGCGTGGTGCGGATCCCCTGATAGGAACCATGTACAGGAATGGAATTTCTACAACCCCCCAGGGTGATATGAACTCTTTCAGCCAGGCCGCAGCCCATGGACACAGGTAGGCTAGGATGGGCCAAGGCCGCCAGGTCCCAAGTGGTGCTTGTTAAAAATGCAGATTCCCAGGCCTGCCCCAGACCCATTCTCTCTCTGGATGTGGGGCCCAGGAAGTGGGGGACCTAATCTCCAGGCCTAAGCAGATGGCCCTCACTCACAGGTTCCTGACAAGAGCTAATTCCCTACACTGCACGTGCGTGCAGACCCGCATGTTCCGTTCACTCTCAGCCAACTTTAAGCACAAGGATGCACCACTCTCAGCCAGTATGGCTCAGAGTACATCACATCAGTTGCCATGATGTGAGAATTCACATAACAATGACAGAGTTCCTCAGGTTTGCCCAGGTCCTGTCTAGGTTTCTTTCAGAAACGCTATCAGATGTTATTACACATTATCTCAAAGCGAACAAATTTACCAGACTAACACTCAAAAAGACCAGAGTTCCAGAACCTTCTGGGTATGATTCCTCCTCAAGTTGTCCTCCAGGAAACATGGCCAACCATACCCCACCGTCTCCGTCATCCCCAAAGCCTATCATCCACAAAGCCACCATGTCTCATTCCTGACCCTGAGTGAGCAGCTTCCTAACCCCTAACGTGCCCCTACTCCAGCACAGCCACTGCCGTCTCTGAGTGTCTTCCTCTCTGGGTTTATGATTGACAGGAATGTGTTCCGCAAACTGCTCGCTCAGCCAGAGAAGGAGAAGAGCGATATCCTGTCCCTGGAAGAGATTCTGGCTGAGGGGACTGACCTGGCAGAAACAGCCCCGCCCCCCTTGTGTGCCAGCCGCAACAGCAAGGCCAAACTGAGGGCCCTGAGGGAGGCCATGTATCACAGCGCTGAGCACGGCTACGTGGATGTCACAATTGATATCAGGAGCATAGGTCAGTCTGAGCACCACTCACCACTAGACGCAGCATGCATGCATACACGTCACGGGGTACACACACACACACACACACACACACACACACACACACACACACGTCACAGGGTCTCGAGGAGCTTCTCCGTCCTTCACTGGTTAGAACATTTCCAACACTGACCCCACAGACAGCAGCACCCTGCCTGCCCTTATGCTTAGATCATGTTGTCCTGGTTCCCAAACTCTGCCCCTAGAGGCAGGTACTTAAATCACCTGGGGAGCTTGTCTGAATACAGATTGCCAGGCCCTGCACCCAGAGGCTCTGCCGTTGAGGGTCTGGATGGATAAAGGCTGGAAATCTTTATATTTAACAATCACTCCAGGTGGTTCCCAGTGGTTGAGGACTTCCTGTGGAGAACAGTCAACACCACGACACAGAGTGACCATCAGGGCAAGGACAAGTGCCTTCTCATTAAGACTTGTCCTCTGAGCCAACAGGAGCCATTCTGGCAAGCAGCAGCTTCTTGTGTGAGCTAGCCTAGAGCTGTCTCATTGGTGTGTCTGGAGTTCGAGGCTAGACTAGCAACAGTCTAGTAGCTCTAACCTGGCAAGGAAGGGAACAGGGAGGCATGGAAATAGGTCCCTAACATGGTAGGGTGGAAACCAAATAGAATCAGTGTTCTGGAAAGAGCCTCTGACAGGTTGACTGATCGATATATGGGAAATCTATGCTGTTGCTCTGAGAGTCTATCTTACATGATTCTGAAGCTCGGGATGGAATGATCTAAAAGAGGTGAGGGATGTCCTTCTTCACCATCACTGCACATTCCAGCAATCATTTGCTGGGGAGGCTTTGTTAAAGGGTGAAGGCCTAATGAGGTGCTGCAGATGGAGATGTTTCACACAGGGGACCAGTAGGGGTCTCCTTCCATTTACTAAGTTGTGACTGGAGACGGTGAAGACCTTTGATTGATCTCACCAATTCTTAGCTTCCATCTGAGTGTGGTGGCTATGTCATCTCATCTTGGACAAAACTAGCTCTTCCCTGAGTCCTTTTCTCCCCAGAGGGTAGAAGGCAGACTATGGACTCAGAGGCACAGATGCACACGAATGAGTAACTAAAAGAGTCTGCTAAGTGATTGGTATTGTAAGATGCAGCCCCTAATAATATGAGTAGCATACGTAAGCAGAACAGAATGAGTCGTGACCTTCAATTTCAACTTCTGCAAGTCTTGCCTGTACTCACTGAACGCTGGTCCCTTGGTCTCATAGCTTGGTAATGCCCTAGATAAAGGCCAACTTCAGGATAAAAATATTCCTGTTCCTTGGTTGTTTTCTGCCCTCCCCTCACCTGCCCTCCCTTCCCTCCTGGCCTTTTCCCCACTCTGCCCAGGTGTCCCATGGACTCTGCACACATGGCTGGAGTCACTTCGGATTGCCTTCCAGCAGCACCGCAGGCCTCTCATCCAGTGTTTACTCAAGGAGTTCAAGACCATTCAAGAGGAGGAGTACACAGAGGAGCTAGTCACCCAAGGCCTGCCCCTGATGTTTGAGATCTTAAAAGCAAGCAAGGTACAAGAGGTGGGGGGAAGGGGAAGGGGCCGGGGGCAGGGATGGTGGTGAAGCTATTGTGGTTGCATCAGAGAGTGAGGGTGGAGGATCTGGATGGTCCCTTGCAGGGAACCAACTGTCCCTAACAGCACTACTTCACAGCCACGGGTGTCGAGCATATCCCAGCTGCCTGCAACTACTTGCACAGCGGATTCAGAGGCATAGAGACATACAAGTGAGGAATTAGAAGCTGTGGGGCAGCCTTTTGGCTGAGCATGTGCTGTATACCAAGGTACTTAGACAGGTTAGAGGCCTTTGACTCGTGGACTTTGCCCTCAAGCCAGGGGATAATACCAACACATGTACTCTAGAAGCATAGAAAGTTAGTTTCCCTGGACCAGGCCAAAGGAAGTAAAAGATTCAAACGGGAGGAAAAGGAGCTTCCCCAAGGTGCTGGCACTGGCCAGGCCTGAAGGGACAGTGCAAATCAAGTAGGAAGAAGGGAAGGGTCCCATCCTGGACCTGAGAGAAGCCTTTTCATGTAGATTGACAGTACGAGTCCTCCATGCAGCCCATAGGCTACAAACATCCCAGGATAACTATGAATGAAGCCCAGCGTATTTGCAGAGTCACATCGCAGTATCAAAGTGTTAGACACCTCTGACAGGAGAGGTGTCCCTTTCCAAACATCAGTCTTGTTCTCTGGGTATCATGAGAGTCATCCCATAAGAACCCCTGTGGAGTTATCCATTTGGGAATATCATAAAGGCACTCGAAGCCCCCCAGGGGTGTATGACCCATACCTGTAGATAGGTAGAAAGTACTGACTTTGGGTAGCCTTGAACTTGCTCCCTGCTACTCATTGGGGTCAACAGCCAAAGACAAGAGAAGACTGTAGAAAACACCCCAGCACTGTGACCATGATAAGCATTAGGGAAGACCAGTCTCCCTGAGAGGTTCTAGAGAGTTCATACCCTAAGCCATCACATCCCATAAGGACTTGGGCTCATATAGCACAATGGTTGAACATATGTTCCCTGGAGCCAAATTACAAGGGCTCAAATCCTGGCTCTCCCACTTACTAGCCCTTTAGCCCTAGTTGAGTTTCCTAAACTCTCTGCCTCAATTTCCCTGTCTGTAAATAAGTCACTAAACATACAGGCCTCTCTAGGTGGCCTTGAGTACAAAGTGCTAAATAAACTGCAGTTCCACTACACCATGACACCAAGTAAAAGCTTTCTTAGAGGCTTCGAAAAGCCAGTTAGAAGATGCAGGCCTTCTGTGCCTCCCCAAGGCTCTTCTGTAACCACCAGCCCATGGCAGCTGCATGCAGCAGCTAGCTGTGAATACCTGGGTCACATGTCACCTCCTGCCCTCAGAGTGACAGTGCACTATAAACATTCTCTCTTTGGTGCCCTGAATACCCTGAATACCCTAATTTACAAAGGGAATTAGGGTGTTTCCCAAACTCTTTTGTTTGTGGAACCCTTTCATAATGAACTGTCTCAAAACATAAATGAAGATTTTTTTCAAAGCTTATACATATGTAAAAATAAGTATAATTATTAAGAATATATATTTAGTGCTGGAGAGATGGCTCAGCAGTTAAGAGTCCCGACTGCTCTTCTGAAGGTCCTGAGTTCAAATCCCAGCAACTACATGGTGGCTCACAACCATCCGTACTGAGATCTGACACCCTCTTCTGGAGTGTCTGAAGACAACTACAGTGTACTTACATAGAATAATAAATAAAATCTAAAAAAAATAAAATAAAAAAAGAATATATAGTTACAAGCCAGCCTCACCTAAGAGGTTTAAGGTTAAACTCTTAGAGTCTTCCCCAGCACTTCTAGGTAAAGCCCTAAATGCATCTCTATTTAACAAACAGGAGAAATGGAGGCAGGAAGATGGGTACCTAACTCAGAGACAGCCTGTCAACAGCACCACCCATCTGCTTTCAGAGCATCTGGGAGCCTTGGGGCCAGAGCAAGTCTCATAGGTGTGCTGTCTGTCATCCTATGTCATGGTCAATGCCCACCCTCAATGCAGCCTCTGCAGGCCCCTGCTGGCTGTGTTTAGTATCCCCTGTGCCACTGAACTTCAGGATCATGGGCCTCAGAGAATCCAAGGAGAGAGGAACCTGCTAGGATCGTTTTTCAAAAGCAAACTCCTCCTCCATCCCCCTCCAACTTAGAATAAATGAATAAAAGCTTTCACCTGAAATTACCCAAGAACTACCTCGGTTAAAAAGCGTTACTGGATGCATTCCCAGTGTCTATATTCCAGCATTTTCTGGCTCGTCTGGTTTTAACTTTTTTCCAGACTACAGAGGAATTCCGGAATTTACTGAAGTACCATGAATTTATGTCTTTCGGGTCTTTGGTTTGGTTTGGTTTGGTCTTTGTGTAAATGTCACTTTGAAGTATGACATGCCCTTAGAAAATTTCCCAGATCCTAACTGCAGAGCTGAACACCAGCGAGTCAGCACTAGAGCACCAAACCCAGCACACCTAGCTCTCCATGGCCCTCTGTCTCCCAGGCCGCCCCAAAAGCCTTCCCTCTCTGACTGCTAACTCCCTGTAACTAGCTCAATTAACTAGCATAGCTCAGGGAATGAGAAGCCTTCCACAAGCCCTCCAGTGTCTGGCAGCAGGAGTGAGGTGGGTCACTGAGTCACCAGCAGCCCTAACAGGAACAAGGAGTGAGGTGGGTCATTGAGTCACCAGCAGCCCTAACAGGAACATGGGAAAGGC
The DNA here is from genome assembly GCF_008632895.1 of Mastomys coucha. Taxonomy (NCBI): domain Eukaryota; kingdom Metazoa; phylum Chordata; class Mammalia; order Rodentia; family Muridae; genus Mastomys; species Mastomys coucha. Next base: position 11,218,805 of record NW_022196910.1, on the reverse strand, counting down.
AGGAAGAAGGAAGGCCTTCACCACATGTGAACTGGAGCCTGCTCCCTGGCAGCCATGCTGCCCATCTGGATAGGTAACCCAGAGACAACACAGGCAGCTCCATTCTCTGAAGGCACGGGCCTAAAAACAACGGTACAGCCAGGAGGGAGGAAAGAGAGTTGATTTGCTTTCACAGGACGCTCCAGGGAAACCCTTACCTGTATGGTATGATACCACATAGATGATACCACATAGACTGACCCATAGGGAAACATACAGTTTAACATAATTACAGTGTGCAACCAAATATTCCCTGAGCATGTGCTGGTCCACCATCCCCAACCGCAAGCATGCACTGGTCCATATTTTCCCTTCAATCTTTTTGGTGTGTGTGTTCTAGCTGAATTGTTTGTTCTTTTGTTCTGTTTGAATGGTTGAATCCTAAGAGGGTTTTGTGTGTGTGTGTGTGTGTCCGTGTCCTTTGCCAGTCATAAGGTTTGCAGATACTTTTCTCCCCCTCTGTAGCTTGTCCTTCATCCTGTCACCTTAGTTACCTTATTTATTGACTGCCCTCAGCATCATCAGACAGGGAGCAAATTTTTTGTTTGTTTGTCTTGTTTTCGAGACAGGGTTTTTCTGTGTAGCCCTGGTTGTCCTAGAACTCACTCTGTAGACCAGGCTGGCCTTGAACTCAAGGGAGCCAAATTTTAACACGTTTTACAGGGGAGACAAAGAAGCATATTAAACCATAGCAGCTTATCATGAGGAATCTCTCCACCAACAGGAGACAAAATATGATTGTTTGATTTAAAAAAAAAAAACAGTCTGCTACTTGTCATAGATTTACTGGAGGCCTGTGCATGATATTTTAGAAATAAATCTCTCTTTTGCAATTATTTTTTAAAGGCATTCTGGCTAGTATATGCCAGTATTACTCTATGGAAATCACCTTGGGTCTTAGCTACCCTCAGAGAAGCAGGTGTGTGTCTAAAGTCCCTTGTTGGACAATAGCTAGCAGCAACACTAAAAGTATAAAAAATAAAAATAAAATGTCAATCGAAACAGAAAAAAACAGCAAATAAGCTGGACTAGGAAGTCTCTGAGTGCTATTCCAAGCTAAACTTCCACGTGTCAAACAGCTGCCAGTGAAAGACAGCCACTAAGTGAATTCCCGATCAAATCTTGAAAGCATCAAAAAGTCACCACAAGTCACCAGAGACAGCCCGCCATCTTCTCAGCAGAGCTCCCAAACCATCTCCCCAGAAAACCTTAAAAATGGGATTCAGTGTAAACACCGTTTGCTAAAACTGCTTAATTTATCAACTTCAGAGAAAACACTGAAGCGGGACAAGTGTGTGCTCAGCAGCCTTCCCCCTCTGCTCACACCCATCCATCAAGGCCTTGTTAGGGCTGTCCTTCCCCACGTCCTTCCTTTCCCAAGTCCCTCGCACAGCCCTCACAGTCCTCACAGCCTCTCTCTTCCACGTGTGTCACAGCCTGTGCCGAGGAGAAGTGACCTGCTGTGGACACTTAAGCCAGGACCCGGGTTTAAAGATGATAACCACCCGTGTTGCAAAGCACTTCTGTGTGCCCAGGGCCCTTCTAGCCATTCCAAACTCACCCCTCCTCATAAGGACCCCTGGAGGGAGGGGCTCCTGCACCACCATCTCCATTTGAAATGGTGGACCTGAAGGCTATGTGGATGGGATGCAGAGGAGCCAGGATTTTAATCCAGGCAGCCTGGCTGTTGCGAACCTCATGTTCTCAACTGTGACATAAACCTGTCCCTCAGTCCCCCCTTGGGTTTGCCTGCAATACATGTTTCACTGCGAAATGACAGTTTTGTCTTCGTGGATGAAAAAAAAAAAAAAAACAGACATTGGTATGCAACCATAGAGCCTTCTGCCAATGGGAAGGTCACCCCACGTCTGCTGATGTCACAGCCGTGGCGGCTGCCTTGAAAGGATCCTTGACTGTGACCTACCCAGTGATTTCCCTACTCATGTGTACCCTGCCGCCAAGATTTGTCTAGCTTCCAAAAAAAAAGAAAGAAAGAAAAGAAAGGAGAGAAGGAAGGAAGGAGGGGAGAGAGAGAGGGAGGGAGTAAGGGAGGGAGGGAGGGAGGGAGGAAGGGAGGAAGGGAAGAAGGAAGGGAGGAAGGGAAGAAGGAAGGGAGGAGGGGGGGGAGAGAGACTACTCTTAAAAAGTGTGAGATCCAGTCTGCACGTTTGCCCGTTGCTCCAGTACCTGGAAAGGTGAAAGAGAAGAGCCAGAGTGTGAGATTAGCTTGAGCTACATATCTACGCTCTGTCTCAAACAAAAAATGAGAAACACAGAAAGAAAGAAAAGGATTTACATTTCTTACCAGCTCCAGGGGATTCCAATGCTGCTCATGGAGAGGGAGGACACTTTGCTCCCCCCTGAGGTGGCGGCCACTGGTAAGGTTGATAAGGAAAGTGAGTGCCTCCTACCCTCTGCTCATCACATACTGTCCGCACCATCCTTGAGAAAAGCCCCTTCTTCCTCTCACTCTACGGACACGGCTATGAATCATGTCCCAGGCAGCATTGTGCCTTCTGTGATCTGTCCACTTTAATAGAAGGGTTTAGATTTTCTTTGCACATGTGGAGGGACTGTGCAAATTTGTGAATATTGAAGGGGTTAAATTTGTGAATATTGTAAACCACTGGCATGATTGTGGTCCCAAAGTCATCTTTTAAAAAAACAAAACAACAAAAAAAGGTGTTTATTATTTGATCACAAAAGCGATGCTCACTCATTGGTAATATAAAGGAAAAAAAAATAATGGTCTTGCTCTGAGACCTCTTCAGTCTTTATTTTCACAGTGTGTGTTAACCTATTTAAAAAAAAAAAAAAACTGGGCTGGTGAGATGGCTCAGTGGGAAGAGCACTGACTGCTCTTCGGAAGGTCATGAGTTCAAATCCCAGCAACCACATGGTGGCTCACAACCACCTGTAATGAAATCTGACGCCCTCTTCTGGTGTGTCTGAAGACAGCTACAGTGTATTTACATATAATAAATAAATAAATCTAAAAAAAAAAGGAATTAGGATTTCTTGCTGTAAATTCAGTGTGAGTCTGCTGATAAGCTGTAGATACCATCATTACAAAAAATAAAAACTTTATTGTGTTAGTCAGCTTGATGTTGCTGAACTAGGTTGCCTGAAATAATCAACTTAAAAGAAGAAAGGTTCATTTTGCTCATGGTTTGGGAGCTGTGTGGTTAGTTGGTCCATTGCTTCTAGGGGAGAGGTAAGACAGGGCATCAAGGCAGAAGCTCATAGTGGGAGCAGCCAGGAAGCGAAGAGAGAAAGAGCTGAGTAGGCCAATGTCCCACAATCCTTTCAGGTCACACACGCAAGGACCTCTGATTTCCTGCAAGGTCTCATGAAGGTCTAACCATCCTCTCCATAGCACCATGAACAAGGGCACACAGGGATACTTGGTTAAACCACAGCGGTTATAACTATTCATCTAGCCCCTATCTTAGCCAGTTGCCCAATAAAAAGCAGCAGAGTGCTGTGACTCACATCCCTCCTCCTGGCCTACACACCTGTTCTTGGAGGGAGGTGAACAGGAAGGACCAAAACACAGGGATGGAGGTCGCCCGGGGCAGTGTCTTTCCTCCCTGAGCCAAGGGCAGCTGGAGCTTGGAAGCACAGAACTCTCTTCCTCTGTCCATCCTGATTTTTATTTTTATTGAGAAGTGATTCAACTGATGACTCCCAGATCCAAAATGTGTAAGCCCTAGAATCCGACTTATTACAGAGCTGAATCAGAGGCTTTCGTCCTGCCCTTGTGGGACACAGTCACGGGACCACAAAGGCTTTCTACTGCTTGGTCAGAACCAAGGACTGCTTCCAGAATTTGAGAATATAGATAAAGGTGGATTGAGGGTAAGAGCTTTCTATTCACAAGCTACAAAAAGCCTTCTTTCCTTTAGCTATTTAATGATCAGGATGGGATGGAAAAATGTTTTTTTTTTTTTTTTTATAAATTTCATAAGCACCCAGCAGTGAACTCATAAGAAATACAGTAAGCTCATAGAGCAAACAGGTCAGTCCAGGAGTAGTAAATGAAAACTCAATGTCTATGCTCCAGGAGGACAGTAAATGCTTGGGCTCCTCTTGCCCATGGGAACAGGTTTCTATAGTGACAACCTGGCTCGTGCGACCCAAGCACTCCCATAATGCCGCTCATCTTCCTTCACAGAATGAAGTGATCAGCCAGCAGCTGTGCGTCATCTTCACACACTGTTATGGTCCCTACCCCATTCCCAAGCTCACGGAGATCAAGAGGAAGCAGACCTCGCGTCTGGGTGAGCAATGGCCTGGGTATATTCAGTCTATGGCTGTGGGGTGTAGGGATGGGAAGGAAGCAAACACGTGGAACAAATGTAGAATGGGGGCTTTGGAGGGCAGACAAGAGACAAAGAGGAGGAGCCGGGCCCAAGAAATGAGCTCCCCTTCAGTAGGTGGTAAATCTCTTTGGAGAAAACAGCAGAGGAGATGGAAAAGGAGACCCTAGTACCTCTCCTATGGGAATGTTTTCCTCATTCACTGACACTGGGGACGGCTGGGGCATACGTCCCATGCACCAGGGATCGTGATAGATGGCCCAGATGTCCATGTCAGCTCTGTTGCTTTTGATCGTCATCTTGATACATACAGTCTATATTAGAATCATCTAGGAAGAGAACCTCTAAGGATGATTCTCTAAGTTAGGTTCGTCTATGGAGATTGCCTTCGCTGGATTGTTGGTGTGGGAAAACCCAGTCTAAAAGTTGGTGGGCTCTCTAGTCCTGCAGTGAATTGATGTGCCAGAGTGGATTGGTATGGGGAGCTCCCCCTTATCAAAGAAGAATGGGAGAGGGGAAAAGGGCTTTGAGACGGGGGTGGGGGTGGAAGGAGAAAGGGGGCTGCGATCAGGATGTAAAATAAATAAATAAATAAATAAATAAATAAATAAATAAGTCAATGGGTGTGGGGAGTGAGTGGGCACCATTGCCTGGATTTGTACAAAAAAGGAAACAGTGAGAAGAGCACATTTGGTGTGTGCATTCATTCTCTCTCTGACTGTGGATGTGACCAGCTGTTTCAAGCACCTGCCACCTTGACTCTGCTATGACAGACTGTAACCTGGAATTGTGAACTAAACCCTTTCTCCCCTAAGTTGTCTTTGTCAGGGTATGTTATCAAAGCCACAGGAAAAGAAACTAAGACAAGTCTCCCATCTATGCAGTCCCTCATCTTCACTACAGAGGAATAAGCAGGAGACTCCAGTGAGCCAGGGCTGCCCCTGATGGAAGTGCTGCTTGAGGAAATGATAAAAAAAAAAAAGAGAGAGAACAATCCCCTACCCCAACACACACACACACACACACACACACACACACACACACACACACACAACTACAAAAACAAGGGCAAGATACCCCAGAGGTTAAGAATGAGCACTGCTCTTCCAGAGGACCCGAGTTCAGCTCCTAGTAGGCATATGTAGTGACTTATAACCACCTATAACTGTAGATCCAGTGAGATTCAACACCTCTGACCTCTTGGGGCACCCACACAGAGACATGCACATATATAGATAATTAAAAATAAACCTTTTAAATTAAAAACTTAGGACATACCTGAGCAGTGCAGGGCTGGATACTCTGAAATCCAGTGAGGATAACTGATCACTTTACATGCTCTGTCGATGCTTGCACTGAGCCAGCTCCAGCCCTGGGCCTGACTTCCACCTCTCTGTAGCCCTCAGATATCCCAGGAGGTAGGATAGCCCATGCTCTGACTGCAGTCTGGAAACAGGATAGAGCTAGGACTTAAAGACCAACACTGCCAATGCCCTAGTTCCTCTCTGTGTAGGCCTAGTGCCTGAGATTCCCTGGGCAGGCACTGGCTTATCCAGATCTGGGACTAACTACAGGCAGGGCAGAATGGAAAAGATAGAGGAAGAAGGCCTGGCTGTCTAGAGGCTGGGAACCTGAGCCTGCTGTGGCAGAAGCCCATCCCGATGCCCAGAGAGTGATAAAAAACTAACAATGAACAGTTGCTTTTCCTTTTAAGGGTACCCTACCTATACCCTTTCCTTCTAAATATGAAATGTTAGAGAAATGGAAGTATTTGAAATTTCTATTCTGTAGCAAAAACCATTTATTTGCTTTTATCAGTTGAAAGACTGAGTGCATGGAGCCAGCTCTAAGGATCTTTGTTACTGCTATGAGTAACTTGTATGTTGAAATGTCACACAGGTTTCTGCTAAAAATGGAAATGTTGGCGGCAGAGTCAAAGGTTGGATGTTACTTTTATGACCGTGCCTGTGACAAACCTGAGTTGTGCCTAGTCACAAGTATATCTGCCCAGCAGAAAACATTGATCATCAGGGTGACAACTTGGAAAGGCCAACCCAGTGAGAAGGTGGTAGATGTGGAGGGCCACCTTCCCAGACATGACAGCAGAGACATGACAGAACATGATAGCCTTATGAGGCACCTTGTTAGTGTGAACATTTTTGAGGGCTGCATCAAGAACACAGAATAAGAGCTGCTTCCCACGGCCACTGAGGGAAGAGAATGCTTCACGAAGGCGCAATTCTCTCATTTGCAGTCTTCAGGACATAAGTCAGAATTCCAAGGCTAGCATCCTGAGAAGACAGATGGGACTGGAGAAGTGGCCGCATGGTTAAGAGCACTTACTGCTCTTGCAGAGGACCCAGGTTTTGTTCCCAGGTCTGTAACTCTAATTCCAGGGCACCAGGTCCCTCTTCTGATTTCCATGGGCCACTGCATATACTTGGTACATATATACACTCAGGCACACAAGCATAAAATAAAATAAGTTTTTTTTTTTTTTTCAAAGAAAGCAGGGATCTTGAGTAGGCAGAGGTGGAAAAGGAACTCAGTCACAGCGGTCTTGTCAGGAAGTATGGACTCAGCCTAGAGAGACAGCTCAGCAGTGAAGGGCATGTACTGGTTCTTCCCTTCCTAAGAACTTGATTTCTGTTCCCAGGACCCACATCAGACAGCTCACAATCACCTGTAAGTCCAGACCAGGGAAGTTAGAATCCACAGACTGCAGTGACCATGTTTATGCACATATCCGTACATAAACATACCATTAGAAGTAACACAAATAAATGGTTTGTTTGTTTGTTTGTTTGTTTGTTAAAAGAAAGGAGTGTGGCTTCTCCTGGGAACACTAGGGAACTATTGAAAGGTCTGTAGCGGGGGAGAGGTGCATTGTAATCAGAACCCACCCTCCCTGTCCCCGCAAACACCAGTCATCGGAGACAGGAACTGAATCATGAAGCCATGCTATCTTCAGAGAGCCTGGGATCTGAGACGGCAGTGGGTTAACACACTAAAAACCATTTCTCTCCTCTCCAGCCAGCAGCCTCCTAGGGCTGGCGGAAACAAAGATAGTGAGCCAGTCTGGAGCTCAGCCTGGCCCTCTGTCAGGTGGTTGGTCACAGCTCTGAGTCTTCTGTTACATCCCCTGGACCACTCCTTTTGCTCTGGGTATCTGGGCTCAGGTTCTTCTTAGACCCACCTGGACTAGAGAGTTAACTGGGAACCAGCAAGCCTTACCAGTTGCCCCGCCAAGCAGTTCATCGCGTGTATGTGCAGATTCCTTTCTGCACTGTGAAGTGCAAGTACCCAGCCCCCAGTCGGGATGGGATCTGGCTTTAGAAAGATGGTTCTTGTAGTGAGTGAAGGCAAAGAGACCAAGAGAAACTCCATAAGTGTCTAGAAAGATGATGTGACCCCAAAAGGGGGTGCAGAATGAAGGGCAAGGAGGGAGAAATGGTCAGTTTGGTCCTGGTTTGGGGCACTTCTCATAGGGATGAAGCCGGGAGAATCGCTTAGGTGAGTAGAGATGTTTTGGCTCCTCAGGAAGCCCTGTGGAAAGGCTAGCCCTGACTACTGCAGTTCTGGTCAGCTGGCATGCAGGTGACCTTCCGAAAGACCCTGGCAGTTAGAACCACCTTGTTTGTGCTGGGTAAGGACTGAGCAGGATGGGGCGGGGGTGGGGGGGAGCAGAGAGTTAAAGATGCTCATAGCAAGGCAGAAGTGCTGGGCTGGCTCCAAGGGGCAGCCAGAAGGGCATTGGGTCTGCATGGCTAAAGTAAAGGTAATACATAGGAGCCTTGTATTTGGTGAGTCAAGCCAGAGAACAACCGGAATACCTTAGTTCAAGTCCTGGCTTACACAACCACTGTAATGTCTGCATGCCTCTGTTTCCTCCACTGCACAGTGAGAGGATGTGACCCCTGCACAAGGCCTACTGTGTCATAAGGTAGACTCAGTATGAGTGTATTAGCTACATTGGCTTTGGTCTGAGAGGTAAGAACAGGGGGCTGGCTCCTTTGTCACTGATGCTGGGAGAGAAAGACCTGGGATCCAGTGGCAAGGGACAACTGCCCTTCTTCACCACTTCTACCAGGCAGGGGGACTCTGAGCTTGTGAAGGGGTCCAACAGTGGGTAGATTCCCTTCACATTGTGCCTCTCACATGCTGAGGTCTCTGAGCTCTACCTGGAAGTGTGTCCGCTGTGGAGAAGGATGGTTTGTTGTTTGTTTGTTTTTTTTAAAAAATCTTTGTGAGTGTTAGGGTGTGGGTGTGCAGGAGGTCACAGTATAATCTCAGCTGCCATGTCTCACTTCGTTGGAGGCAGGGTCTCTTCTTTGCTGCTGTGTGTATACACCAGTCCAGCTGGCTGCCAAGGATGCTCAGTCTCCATCACCCATCTCTCTGTACAAGATGCTAATACTACCATGTCCAGCTTTTCATTAGTTAGTTAATTACTAACTTTGTTTTTCGAGACATTGTTTCTCTGAGTAGCGCTGGCTGTCCTGGAACTCACTCTGTAGACCGACCTGTCCTCAAACTCAGGGATCCCCCTGCCTCTGCCTCCCAAGTGCTGAGATTAAAGGTGTCAACAAGCCCCAAAGACATATCAAACTTTTAAGTGGATTCTGAGGATCAGAACTCAGGTCAGCCCATAACCTCTGGCAGAGCTGTTGCCCCACTAAGCCATTTCACCAGCCCAAAGGCTTCTAAGTACACGTCAGCTTTGAGCATCGCCTGTGATGTGCTGGGTGATAGTGATACATCTGTCCTCCACGGGTGCTGTCCTCCATCTTGACTCTTGGGTCACCACCCACGAAGTAGATCATTTGGCTTCCCTGCCCTCTCCTCAAGTTCACTCTTCCTTCTTTAACACGCCCACTCCTTCTTTCTATTCTAGACCCTCATTTTCTTAACAATAAAGAAATGTCTGACGTGACCTTTCTGGTAGAAGGAAGACCCTTCTATGCTCACAAAGTGCTGTTGTTCACAGCGTCCCCCAGGTACGTACCCTTGGCTTTGCCTGTGGCTGGAGTGTGTCTGTGCATGTTCCTGTTCCTGTTCTTTTTCTTTTTGAAGATAAAATCTCATGTAACTTGGGATGTCCTGGAATTCACTGTGTAGCAAGGTTGACCTTGAATTTCTGATCCGTCTGCCTCCACATCCCTAGTACTAGGATTACAGATATGCACCAGTAAGCCCAATTTATTTGGTACTGGGGATGGTACCCAAGGCCTCATGAATACCAAGTCCCACTGTACAAACTGAGCTACATCCCTAACTGCTTTATGAAGTTCAGTGTTGGTGGTATTGTCACTGGGCTAACAGAACATTTTCTCAAACTCAAAGATCCCAGAGTACAGGGTCCCTCTATGCAACCTCGGCACCCTCTTGTCTTGGCAGAGCTCTGCACCAGGGGTAAAAGTGTGTGAGCAGACACCCTTGGCAGTTGACAACTTGAGACTCCTTCTTGTGGCAGCCTCAAGAGGCCCATTCTCCAAATGCTAGAAAACAGATCGGCTGCAAGCCTCCAATATAGAAGGGATTAGCAATTAGGGAAAAGCAATACTGACCTTGCTTTTCCCTGATTGTACAGTTAGCAGGTGAGAATCTCATGCAGAAGAAGCGAGCAGGGATATGGCACGGTGGTATAGGGTCAGATGAAGCCCTGAGTTCTATCCCCAGGGGAAGGGAAGAAGGGAAGTTACATCCTCTCTTCTAGCCCTATGGCTGGCATGTCTTATGATCGGGTCTCAGTGCATCTGGAACGTGTACAGGGAGCAGAGGGCGTGGCGGAGCAGAGGATGGTGCTGATGTGACAGACACAGGCTGACACACCTGACAGAGACAGGAAGGGAGCAGAGGGTGCCCACATAGGGTGAGGATTCTGGCAGTGCAGATGCAGAAGCCCCTCTTGGAATTTGCTCAGGGAATGGTTACTCATACACATCTGTCTCCTGTGTACCCCCAAAGCAGACAGACCCCAGGCACTGCTTTGCAGCCACAAGAAAAATGAACCCTCCACATGGGTTTTTGATTGGTGCCACCAGACAAGCAGTTCCATGGTGTGCCAGTGTCCAATGCTTAGTTTTCTTCATGGTAATTGTGGCCCTGGAGGTTTTACTCCTGAGGGAATCTGCAGGGGCCGGGGCTTGTGGGGGAACACAGCTGCCCTGTTTTATCTGCTGTTCTTCTTCAAACATGTTCTCATCCTCTTCAGGGAAAGAATTTAAAGAAAATAAAAGAGAGAATGTGGCCTATTCTCTTTAAAACCTCTTTCTCTGCATGAATCTCTAAATCAGTGTGTCCTGCTAATAGGGTCCCTACAGTCCAGAGATTTTGCATCGAAACACCAAGACCTATGATCATCCATGGGGTGCCCCTTCCCAAGTCAGCAAGTGCACCGGCTGGTTTTGCATGTTGGCTTGACAAAAGCTAGAGTCATCAGAGAGGAAGGAGCCTCCTTAAGGAAATGCCTTCATGAAATCCAGCTTAAGGCATTTTCTCAATTAGTGATTAATGAGGGAAGAGCCAGCCCCTTGTGAGTGGTGCTATCCCTGGGCTAGTGGTCCTGGGTTCTATAAGAAAACTGACTAAACAAGCCACGGGAAGCAAGCCAGAAAGCAGCACCCCTCCGTGACCTCTGCACGAGCTCCTGCCTCCAGGTCCTTGCCCTGTATGAATTCCCATCCTGACTTCCTTCTGTGATGAACAGCAATGTGGAAGTGTAAGCTCACACTCACCCCCAATTTGCCTTTGGGGCAATGGTGCTTTCATCATAGCCATAGAGACCCCGACTAGGACAGCAAGTATAGGTTTAATGCTCTTGGGGGCTTCATGTCTCACAAAACCCCAAGCTCCTCCTCCTCTGACACAAAGCTTGAACAGTAGAAAGGCCTAGCAGTGACAACATCTGGGCACCAGACAAGAGGGAAGCCAGGGCAGGTACTTCAGAAGAGACAGGCACCTGAGTAGGCAACTCTGGGTATGTGCTGGGAAGTAATGGGGTTTTAAAGAGCATCCATTTCTTCCCAGAGCCAGTTTGGGAAAGAATGGAGACACTAACAGCTATTACACAGCTGTGTTTTAGAGCAGGATCCAGAGATTTCTGTCATAAGGAGAGTTGATCTGCATAAGCCGCGGGGGTGTAGATGAGTCTTTTGATTTCTCTGTGTGTTATTCAGGTTCAAGGCCCTCCTCTCCAGCAAGCCAACAAATGACAACACCTGCATAGAGATTGGCTATGTGAAGTATCCCATTTTCCAGGTGAGCCCTGGGGTAGCCTTCAGCCCTTAGCTTGCTCCTAACACTTGGGACACCCCTGACTGAGCAGCTGGCACCTGCACTCAAGGGTCCTTTCCTCCACCCCTCCCACTCCATCCCTCAGCCCTGTAGCACTGAAGCCCAGTGCCTGCTGCCAATCTCAGGCTAGGGGAAGGGAGCCCAATGGTAAAGGACACCCTCTCTCAAAGACTCGTAAGTCTAGAGAGAGTATCCCTAAGCACTAGTCAGCCACAGTATTCTGTGGGGTGTGTACAAAAGACGAGTGTTCTGTAGCCTTTTCAGAGGAGTGTACTGGAACCGCTCAGACCCAGGATGTTGGGGCAGGGCTGGGAATGGAGAGCCGAAGGCCAAGCCAAAGCTGGGAGACTCAGAATGAGGCTCGAGAAGGAGGCTAGAACATTCCAGACAAAGAGAAGCATGCGTGTTAAGGGCTTAAATGATGTGTCCAACCATGTTAGAAAAGCAGGATCTGTGCCCAGCCTGCCTGGTGGCCCAGCTCATGGACTCCATTCTGAGATGGTCTTTCTACAGTAAAGCTCATAGGAAGACAGAAATCCTGTTCCCTCTGTCTCCACAACACGCTGGCATTGCCTGCGGAGCTTTGAAAATGCACCCCACCCTACCCCCGACGTCCAGTCTGTACATCGGACCCATAAGATCAGGATCTCAGAGCAGGTCCCAACCTTGGGCACACTGAGGCCTCCACCTCCTTTCTTACCATCATGCATGCAGCCAGGCACTCTACCTAACAGCATCTTCTGAATGTGAGCAGGGATCCAGATGCCCTGCAGATTCTTAGGGTGGCCATTAAAACAGGAAACACATTAAATGTGAATGAACTCCAAGGGCCTGTGAACTCCCTTACAGCCTGACTTTCAGGCATGAGACTTCACACTTCTGGCAAGGGCCTCTAATGCTGCTGGGCCCAGGTTTCCAAACCTGAAAGCTAATGCTGTCCTTGTGTCCTTTCCTTCTAACCCCCCCCCCACACACACACACACAAAAGCTCTTGGAAGGGTGTGGCCCAGGTTCCCAAGGCTGCCCCCTAGGAGAACAGAGATTCAAACTGAACCCAGTCCCATTGTTTTCTCACATCCTCGGGAACATGAGTCGGCTCTAGAGTCACCTAAGCCTGCAAAAAGAATCTTATGGCCTGTTAAGGGGGGGGGGGGGTGTCACGAGCTGAAGGCAGGAAAAAGAGCACATGTGATCACCCGTAAGTGCACACACACCAAGAAGTATCCGTGACTAGTAAGCTTGGCCCTTACATAGAAGACTCCAGTGATAAGAGCCTGGCTCAAGGAGACACTCAGTCAATGTTTGCCCAGTGGCCTTGTCTTCAGAGACCTGCATGGGAAAGGCTGGCCTCAGAGGGATCCCAGGCCCATAATTGCTTCTGATGGGCAAAGTTTGCTGGCCACATTAGCTTCAAGTTCCTGTTATGGAAAAGGAGATTTGTCAGGCCCTGGGGACTTGTCTGTGTCCCTGCCCATTCCCCATAAAGGAAGGTAACATTCATTTGTAGCTTGAAATAGGCCAAGGAAGGCTGTATCCAACCCAAAAGGAGGCCCCCAGAAGCCTGTGAACTTTACATGCTCCTGGCCTGTGAGTGCTGTGCTGGCAGAAGAGTTTGTAGTAATTGATACTGCACTGTGTTTCCTCCCTCAAGACTATTTAACCTTGCGTGTGTACAAAAGCCAGCCCCACTGAGGTCACACCTGGAGCAAGGCCTCTACCAGGCTACAAAAGTCCTGCCTCATATAGGTTGGTAGCCGCCAAGAAAAACAGCTCCATGTGCTGGCCCTTTGGCCTAATAAGGGCTTGTTGCACCCACTTAAGAGAAAATGCTTACACGGGCAGAGTCTTGCACTGGCAGGGGCTGGGATGGTCCGATTTAAGTTCCATTAGCCCAGAGTCTCCCTCTGCCAAGGCAGCAATATCAGCCCATGGCTCAACCTTGAACAAATGAGACAAAGCATGTGACCGATAGGAAAGTGCTTTATAAATGGAGAGCCCATGGGGGGTGGATGGGTGTTACAGTGGTGCTTCTTGTTATTATTGGTTTGGCCTTTACAAGGAAGGTGCTAGAGGAATCAATTGATTTTAATAAAGCCAATAGCCCAGTGTTGGCTGATGGTATTCCCACATTTATAAGCTCTGCTCCCCAAGGTGGGAGGGTGAGGGGAACAATGCAGTGTTATTTCCCAAGGTCTAGACAATGTCACTGCCTCTCTACCAGGCAGCTGGACACAGAAACCCCAAGTCAGTCGAAGGGAGACTCAGACCCGGGATACTTGCTATGTCTAACGGGTTCACATGAGGAGGGCATGGTGAGGTGTGTCTGCAGTCCGAGCACTTGGAAGACTAGGCAGGAGGATTGCCATGAGTTCTAGGCCAGCCTGAGAATACCAAGTGAGACGACGACTAGGCACAGAAATACAGTGAGAGACAGCTGTACTCTCAGATGACTGTAAAGACACTTCAGTTGCAGACAAGCCTGAAACAAAACTTGATGGGAAGGAGACCCAAGTTTCCTAGCCCAGTAACCACTGAGCTGGACCCAAAGAAGGGCCAGCTTCCACTGGTAAAGAAGAGAGCACATCCAGGCTGAGGGAGCTGGAAGACATGGCCAGGTTCTGGTAGAAGCAAGAGAAAGGACAGTGCACATAAAAGACAGGCACCAGGGTGAATGTGGGGACACCCACTTGTAATCCCAGCACTCAGAAAGTGGAGGTATGGGGAATGTGAGTGAGAGGCTAGCCTGGGCTACACAGCAAGTTGTTTGTTGCATAGTGAGATCTGTCCCAAAATAAGCAAGCAAGCAAACAAACCAACCAAATTCTATTAAGGATCTGCTTAACTGAAACATGCAAACTAGGTAATTCCACAGTCTGTCCTGACTAGCAGTGAGGGAAACAGAACTATCTGCTAATTGGTAGTTTAAGAGTATTAAACACTTCCCAAAATTGTTTTACTTAGGTGGGCACCACACACACATTTGAATATACCATGGCACATTTGAAAAGATTTTTCCAAAATCCTATTACTGTGGTGGCTGTAGCACAGTGCGATCCCAACACAGGTTGTGACCAGTCTGCGTATTTTGCCAACCCCGTTGCCAAGGCTCCAGGCAGGTAAAGTGAGCCATGTGGAAGGCAGTTGAAAATGGAGATCCTGGGGCAACTGGATTGCGTGAGCACCTCATGCAAAAGAACCCTTGGTTGTCAAGTGAAGCGTATACTAAATTCAGATATATTCATGGTATTCAGTCATTCAGGGGACAGCCATTTGCAAAACTCTGTAATTTGCAATACTCTTCAGACACTGGAAGTCACATGACAAGGGACAGCCTTGCTTGGACAAGTGCCACCAGTGAGTTTCCAAATCCTGGATCCCTTCTGGCTTCCTCTGGAGTCTTGTCAGCTTGTTATAAGGGACTTGGCTTCCAGAGTGGCCTTTTGGGAGTTAGGAGGCTAAGCTGTGTCACCTGCACAGCCTGACTGGAGGAGAGGTAGGCTGGCACCCACTGGTTATCATCCTCAGGTGACTCACCTGTCACGAGGAGCCAAGCTGGACCTGCGGATAGATGTAGAGGCAGGACCTGGATCCATAGGGTCATGATTTCAGGGTGTCATCAAGGAAACCTGTCCAAACATCCCCCATCGGGTAGAGCGATGTCCGGGGGTGGTATGACGGCTTCCAAAGGAACTGTGTCCGACTGAGGTCTTGCTCACTGTATCTTATTCCTTCCAGCTGGTCATGCAGTATCTCTACTACGGTGGCCCAGAGTCACTTCTCATTAAAAACAATGAGATCATGGAGGTAAGGAGACCATTGTGGTTTTAGCTACCCCAGCCTCCCTTCTCTCTGGCTTCAGATTGGTGGCCCACCCAGGCTCCCTGACTCTGTGGTCCTCCCAAACAAGGCAGCTTCTGTGGGAAGGCCTCCCCTTGGAGACTGGCTACACCAGGGCAGGGACCCTGGGTGGAAACCAGTTTTAACTGGCTTGTAAGGTGCAAGTTCTCGAGGAGAGTTGGGGGACCACCAGCACTGGCATGCTTGGACCTCTACAAGCACCATCAGGAAGTATCCAGAGATCGTCCTCCCCCTTGTGGTTGCTAAGAGAATTACATTCATGAGAAGCATGGCTCTTTAGAGCTGGGAGCCATCCCCACCCATGCCTGCAGTTCCTCCTCTGTGCCTCCACCACTACATTTTCCCACCCCAGCTTCTGCTCCCTCTGCACCCTTCTCTCCACTGAATCCTCTCATCCAAAGCCAGAGTACGAATCCATTTTTCTAAATCAAACACAGGCACTAGCTGGGCATGGTGGCACACACCTGAATCCCAGTACTTTTGGGGGTAGAAGCAAGTAGATCTCTAAGTTGAAGGCCAGCCCTGTCTACGTAGGGAGTTCTTAGCCAACCAGGGCTACGTAATGAGATCCTTTTTAAAAAAATAATTAGTTAGATAACTTTTTAAAAAGTTGGATGTTTAGTGACAATGCCCTCCAGCCCAAACTGTGGGTTACATCAGGGCTCTGCCATGTCTAATCTGTGGGGGCCTTGGGCAGTTTATTTGACCTACCTAGCTTCTGTTTTCTCTCCTGGAAATGGCCATTGTCTAAGAGGATTTTACGAACATCTGTTTTAGAAGATTCTTAGCCACCCTTGGTCAAGGAGAGAGCTGTAGAGACTATGTTCACCTGGATCTGAGGCCTCCCAGGAAGAGATAGCTCCAGGCCAGCCAGGGCTACATAGTGAGGCTGTGTCTCAAAAAAGAAGAAAAGCAAACAAACACAAGAAAGCTTATTATAAACCCCGCTTTGCTCACACACACACACACACACACACACACACACACACTTGGGGAACTATAGCTCCCCTCTCCAGAGCCTGTCACTTTCAGAAGACTTCTGGGAGACTCCCATGAACCTCCCATGAACCTTGGTTGGACTGGGAGTGGCAGGGGTCCAATGGGGTGAAGAACCTGACCTCCTGGACTCTGTCAAGGGAAGCAGAAGTGAAATAGCTTCTAGATAGGAAGTACCATAAAGAAGAAGAAGACGGGGGGGGGGGGATGAAGGGAGGTCCCTTAGGTGGGGTGGCAAAGAAAGCCCCTCTGAGGTGTGACATCAGAGCTGAGATCCAGAGAACCAGGCAAGGGGCGGGGCACAGTGATACCCATCTGCTAATAGGTATCATATCCCCTCCCTTATTAGATGTGATCTGGGGGGCATTTGGGGTTCACCTGCTATCACAGGTATGTCTGTGATTCACTTCACCACACTCTCTGTACCACAGTAAACTTGCCTAACCAGGGCCTGGCCCCCTGGTCTCACCTTACGCCTGCAGTATACTCCAGCCATCTCTACTTCCTGACCCTCAGCCGGGCACTCTGAGGACTGCGGCTATATGTGTTGCTTTTCTATCGCTGTGTCAAAACACTCTGACTAAGGCAACTTGAAGAAGAGAAGGTTTATTTGGGCTTGCAGTCCCAGAGGGATGAGAATTCATGTTACTGACGTGGGGACAGCAGGTGGCAGCCATGGTGGCTGGAGCACCAGCTGAGAGCTCACTCACATCTTGAACCACAAACACAAGTAGAGCGAGGCAACTGGAAGTAGGGAAAGGCCTTCGGCTCTCAAGGCCTGCTTCCTGTAGTGTACACCCTCCAATAAAGCCTCACCTCCTAAACTGTCCCCAGACGGTGTCATCAGCTGGGGGCTACACGTTCACATGCCTGGCACTATGGAGGACATCAGCTGGGGGCTACACGTTCACATGCCTGGCACTATGGGGGACATCAGCTGGGGGCTACATGCTCACATGCCTGGCACTATGGGGGACATCAGCTGGGGGCTACATGCTCACATGCCTGGCACTATGGGGGACATCAGCCGGGGGCTACATGCTCACATGCCTGGCACTATGGGGGACATTTTTCACTCACACCATCACAGTGGCTCACTCCAGTAGTCTTGCTGGTCTTTCTTCTGCCCCTTCCCTGCCTCTAACAGGCTCTTTTTATGGATTCTAGCTTCTGTCTGCCGCTAAATTTTTCCAGCTGGAGGCTCTGCAGCGACACTGTGAGATTATCTGTGCAAAAAGCATCAATACTGACAACTGCGTGGATATCTACAGCCACGCCAAGGTAGGTGTCCCCTGGATGCCAAAGCTGGGCCTGTGCTCCCAGGACTGTCCTGTGGTGCTTGAACCCTGAGCCTTGGCACTCATCTACCTGCTCAATTATGCCCAGCCCGTGTGGCTTTCTTTCCTCTTCAGATCTGCTCTCTCCTTGGCCTCATTTCTTCCTCGAACACTGGAAGGTAAGCCAGGCAACGGTGGTCTCTAAGAGTGTCATTCACTCTTCAGTGACAAGAATCACATCACAGACTGATTCCTCGGGCCTGGACTGGGCTCTCAACTCTGCTACCTAATCAGGTTCTAACTGATGTCTCTGCTATCCAGTGGTCTTGAATAGAAGATTTTAGAATGGTGGGCCTCAAAATGTAGTCTCCAACTCAGCAGCAGGAGCAAGGGATTTATTAGGAAATCACACCCCAGATCTATCAAACCAGAAACTCGGGAGGTGGGGGGTTGCTCCTAGGAAGTCACATCTATCAAGCCAAAAACTTGAGGCCAGGAGTGTTCCCGATTCCAGTGCAAGTTCAAGTATATGTTAATAATTTTTCTGTTGCCGATAAAACACCACAACCAAGGCAGTTTATAGAAGGAAGGGCTAATTTGGGCTTTCAGTCCCCGCCCCCCATCAGATAAGAGTCTGTCATGGTAGGGAAGCATAGCAGCAAGAGGCAGGCGTGGTAATGGCAGAAGCAGGAAGCTGAAAGCTCACATCATCAAACCACAAACATGAAGCAATGAAAAGGGATTTGAATGGGTGGGAGGCTTTTAATCTCGGGGCCCACCCCCAAGGTCATACTTCCTTCAGCAAGGCTATTCCATCTAAACCATCCCAGACAGCATGCCACCAACTGGGAACCAAGTGTTCCAATGCCTCAAAATATGGGGAGACACTTCTCATGCAGACTACCACTTCCCTTCCTGTCTCTGGACACACACACACACACACACACACACACACACATTTTCATGATGTTCTGGTTAGTGTGGATTATACCCAAATCTGGCTCCTAAGGATCTAGGCATTTCTTTTTCTTTTTAAAAGAGTCACTTTGTAGCTGGCTTTGAGCTCTCCATCCTGCTTTGACTCTGAAGACCAAAATTTTTACCTGTACCCCAGCTAAGCAGTACTTGTCTTCATCTTAAATGGGTTGTTTTTCATAATGGCACTACCCAGAGACACCTTCTGTGCTCGGGAAGAGAACCAGGGCCTTCCTCCTCTTCTCCCTTAACCATGGTCATTTGAATCTCCCCAGAAAGCTTTCCTGTGGCTTTTCACCTTGGCTGAGTGTCCTTATCACGTATTGTCAGCAGCACATGCCCTGATGTGATCATGAAAACGAATGCCATGTGAGTCCCAGCAGGGAAGACAGGCCAAGAACACCCATGACAGGGGAGCAACCTCCCACAGTATACCCTTGTGGCCAGGGCCTCTGCTTTGACAGACATCAGCCTCCACTTCCAAGATCCCATCCTGGAGTGGTTCCAGTATCAACATCTGCCATTTATGATATTTGCTTGCAGAAAGGGGAAGAGTCAGCTAATGTTAGCAGATGCAATAAATATGAATATGTTTCATTACTTTTCATTTATACTAACTTGTGTGGGGTAACACTCATCTACAAAGCAAGCTACAAGGGCCACGCTGAGCCTCAGTTTCCCTATCTGTAGAATGAGGTATTTGCAGTAAATATTATTTGGGGGTTTCTATCACACCTGAGATTATTTAGTTCCCAAATAAAAGACACAAAACCTTTGTATTTATAAGAACCCTCAGAGCACTACAGCTGGGCAGATATCAGCCCTCTGCGCTCGTTTGTCTACTTCCTCGTGAGTAATCCCAAGATACCGCTTGCCATGGTCCTACGCCAACAGGCTGGCCCTCATGATCCACATACCCACAGTGCCTTCCTCCTTCCTCTTCTCCGTCTCCTCGTGGTCTCTCCTCAGACCCCAAGCCCCGGAGCCGAAGCCCCACCTACCTCTCTTCTGCCTAGCTACAGGCTGTAGGCATCTTTATTAACCAAGAGTTTTACATGAAGGAGCAATATTTTCACAACAAAAGCTGGCATTTGTGAGAGTTCACTGAGGCAACTAGACCTTGGGATACAGATTTTAGCATCATCATACATAGCAATAGACCAAATCTCAACAATGAGGCCCTGTACTCTAACGCCCAAGAGCAGGACTCAGGTTGAAGGGGTGAGCTCAGTGCTAACATCTCTCCCAGCCTGAATTCTGTGCCTGTATGTGAAGGTATTCAACAGGACACCAGTTCTCTGGCTGGTGCTTCAACTGCTCAGTTTCCTTGAAGGCCACAGAGTCCCTTTTTATAGCCATGTCCTAAACAGTCGTCCTAGGCTACCTCACCCATTCTAAAGCTCAAAAAAGTGGTTGGATTTGCACAAGGCCAGAGGTAAAAGAAGGGACTTCCGCCCTTGGAGTGGGAGCCACAAAGCCACAGCCTGGGGATAGGAGGATGGGATTGATGAAGCATCAGGCTGCTGCAGCTGAGTGACTGTCCACCATCTTTCTCTCAGTAACTACCTGCCTCCTTTCCCCTCCTCACAGTTCCTTGGGGTGACGGAGCTCTCAGCGTACTGTGAAGGCTACTTTCTTAAAAACATGATGGTCCTCATTGAAAACGAAGCATTCAAGCAGCTCCTGTATGACAAGAATGGTGAAGGGGCGGGCCAGGATGTGCTCCAGGACTTACAGAGGACGTTGGCCATTAGGATTCAGTCCATTCACCTGTCGTCTTCCAAGGGTTCTGTGGTATGAGATGCCCCGTGAGGCAATGCTTCCCAGGAGCAAGGTTTCTGGTTCCCTCCTGCATTGGCACCACAAAAACACACAAATTGTTCCTGGTGTCTGTCTGTACCGGGCCAAGGAGCTGCCTCCACTGCCTCAGCTACTCTCCGGTCAGTGAACTTGGCTTCCGTGCACTCCTGAGTGAAGAACTGTCCATGTGTCTGCAGGTTAGATTGTAGTAGAGGCCAGAACCTGCAGGCTAACTCACAGCAGCCAAGCCACCTCCAGTGCCCAGGAGCCATGGACACCTGCTGCCAAGGACCATGATCTAACAGACGGACCAAGGCTTAAAGATCCCTCTGCATCCTGGTTGACTGATGAATATCTCAGTAGTATGACCTTGAAAAGCATCACGTCACACATGAATGATCTTGGAGGCTGTACTTGCTCAGGCATCGGCCATGGTGGCTAGTTGTTGATGCTGTTGCCTGGCATAAGGAAATCACATGGCCGATTTTTAGGGGTGGGAACTTTTTAAAAATGTTCATGTATAGCAGACACAGAGCGATCTCGTAGTTTGGAGTATATTTCTAAAAACTTAACAGTTCATTTTCAACTGAATTGTGTTTAGGGAATCTGTGTTTGGGGTTCTTTTTATTTTTTAGACAGTGAGTTGCAGGTCCGTGCCGTGTAAACTTGCATCTGACAAATTCCTGCTGATACAATACAAGGTCACATATTCCTGCCTTAGTGATTCGATCATGGTTCCACAAAAGAGGTGCACTGCCAATTATCTCTAATTATCTCGAATCCAATAGCTGACAATAACCTGCATGCTGATTGTGGTTTGGGGGCGAGACTAGGGCACCCCCACATAACAAAACATGCATTTGCATGGACCAAATCTGTACAACATCATGTTTGTGCTTTGTTTTTTTTTTTTTGTTTTGTTTTGTTTTTTTGCCAAAGTAAGATATGTTCTCTTGCTTCTTGCTAAAAGCCCATTTGGTGAAACAAACATATCTGTTTCTTTTCCTGACCATGAATGGCTCTGGGGATACTTTTGCAGAAACATGTTCATTTCTGATACTGAATGGGGATGGGGGAGCACGTCCGAGAATCTACTATTAATCTCAGAGCTTTATCTGTATTCTCAGAAGATGTTCATAGTTTGTTACTAGCCAGAGAGTATGACTATGTTAGATTATTTTTAAAAATGAAAAGTGTAAGATAGGCTTGACGCTTTCTGGATTCTGAGAGTGTGCAGTCTACAATTATCTATGCTGAAGGTTTATATTGACAGGGTTATGTTTACTCTGCCATATAATATATATACATAGATGTGTATATATATGCAAAAGATATTGGTAAAGTGCCACAATACTCCAAATAATTCTTGAGTTGCGGCCTTTTTTTTTTCTCGTTCTTGATTTTTAATCCTAGATACGTTAAGGTAAAAGCTAGGAGAATGGCTTTTGTCTTTTGGGATGGCCAAGTTTTGTTGATAACCCCATTTCCTAGCATGATTTTGGGAAGTTTCGCCAAATGCTAGAGTCTACAGGAACTCGTACCCTTTGCCTGTTGTCCTACTCCCTCAACACCTGTCAAGGACCCACGTCAAGTCTCGTTTCATGGACGTGGTGTGCAAGGTATTCAGTCTGAGTCTGTCTGCAGCATCAACTCCTTTGTGATGCAGGTCCCCAAGGCCTCTCTCTTCCATGTAGTCATCCATGAGCCTACCCAGCCCTACCATCAAAAGAGGATGGGAGCAACTGCTTGAGGTGACAATCAAGTCACAAACACACAAGGGTGACACACTGTCGCTTGCCTTCAGAGATGCTGCTCTCTAACCCAGCTGGTTCTCTGTGGATGTCTAACACGCTCTGGACCTCCAGGTGTTGATCTGTACATTGGTAACTCCCACCTAGACCTCTGTTCAGTTTGGTGTGCTTTCTCTGCCATTAAAAGAAATTATTTCCCAAAGTTTGCATCCTCTTTATGGTACACAGGAGTGCTTCTTCCCTTGGCTCATGCCTGGGGTCTGCCCTTAGCTAAGAGATTGGAATGCGGCTCTGCAGAAAATGTGATGGTAGGAATGGTACCACAGAGAGGACAGAAAGGATGGGATACATGCTGAGTGGGGTGGAAGGGTCTGTACACACCTCTGAGTGCTTCTCTAGGCTTCCTTTCCATACATATATCTACCTTGGCCACTGCAGTAGTGCCTCTTGTCTACAGTGGAGACTTGCTTGTGGGTCTGTTCTCAGTTCAGGATCTGGCTGTTCTCAGTGTACTGTGGTGTCACTTTGGGGAATAGAGGATAAGAAAATTACAAGTCTCAGGCCATCAAGATGGCTCAGTGGCTAGCCCAAGGTGGTGGTGGTACATGCCTTTAATTTCAGCACTTGGAAAACAGAAGCAAGTGGATCTCTGAATTTGAGGCCAAGTCTACATAGTTCTAGGACAGCTGAAACTATATCATACAGAGACCTATCATTTTAAAAAATGGCTCAGTGGTTGCATGTACTTACTGTGCAGGGCAAGAGACCTAAGTTTGATATCTGGAGCTGGTGTAACGGTGGAAGGAGGGAACAGGTGCCACAAAGTTGTTCTCTGACCTTCACACAGGTGCGATGGTGCTGCATCTCACACTGCACACAGGCACACACACAATAAAACTTAGTTCTTTTATATTTGTCCTTAAAAGCAAGTCTCTAAGTGTGGTGCATGCCAGTAATCCCAGCACACAGGAGGCAGAAGCAGGAGGATTGATACGAGTTCAAAGCCAGCCTGATCTATGTAGTAAATTCTACATCAGTTGGGGATACATGTCATTAGGGTTGCTATTGCTTTAATGAAACACCATGACCAAAACAAGTTGGGGAGGAAAGGGTTTATTTGGCTCACACTTCTTCACTGAAGAAGTCAGGACAGGAATTGACGCAGGTCAGGGACCTGGATCAGGAGACAGGAGCTAATGGAGAGGCTGTGGAGGGGTGCAACTTACTGGCTTACTCCTCATGGTTTGCTCAGCCTGATTTCTTTCTTTCTTTTTTTTTTTTTTTTTTTTTTTTTTTTTTTTTTTTTTTTTTGGTTTTTCGAGACAGGGTTTCTCTGGCTGTCATGGAACTCACTCTGTAGACCAGGCTGGCCTCGAATTCAGAAATCCGTCAGCCTGCTTTCTTAACTACTGAGCTATCCCTCCAGCCCCTCAGTCTGCTTTCTTATAGAACCCAGGACCACCAACCCAGGGATGGCACCACCCACAATGGGCTGGGCCCTCCCCTCTCAGTCAATAATTAAGAAATTACCCTATAGGCTTGCATACAGCTTGATCTTATGGAGGCGTTTTCTTAACTGAGGTTCCCTCCTTTCAGATAACTCTAGATTGTGTCAAGTGGACATAAAACTAACCAGGACATATGGCTGTCTTGAAAAATAAAGAAGAAGCAAGACAGGAAAAGGAGAAAGAAAAGGAATGCCCTCTTCCCAAGACTAGCATGGGTAGATGCCACTTGTCAGGGAGTGGGGAGGTAAAAGACAAACAATTCTTCTCTTGGGTGTCATTATCCCTGAAGCCAAATCAAGTCCTCAGTTGGTGGGTTCTGCTGCTTAGCCTAGTCCAGCCCAGGGCCCTATGGATCTGGTGTCCCTTGGTAATCCACAGAGCTGCACTGTAAACGGTCTTTTCTTGTGGCTGTTACAAACCATCTGACAAGGACTTTAATGGAAGAAAGGTTTGTCCTAGCTTACTGTTTGAAGGGATCATTCCATCATGGAGGGGAAGACATGGCAACGGGAGGCCGGCTGGTCACATTGCATCTACAGTCTGGAAGCAGGTAGCCAACAGGAAGTGGGACCAAGCTGTAAAATATCAAGGCCCACCCCAAGTCACCCATTTCACCCCCATCTTACACATTTGTAACACAACAGCTCAAACACAAGTATTAAGGACATTTCACTCGAACCACAACATCGTCCATAGCAGGCAGAGGCCAGCCTGCCTCGGCAGTGCCTTTGGAGCAGTCTGGGAAAGAGCTGGTCTCATCTCCCATGACGGCAGCTCACCCTGCTCAGTCACGCAAGTCAGGTAGGACAGAAGGTCCATCATTTCTGACATGCTTCTCTTTCTGCATAGCCTCAGGAGAGTGAGCTCAAGCCATTCCTTTTAGCAAAATAAAGCAAGTTTTGTAGCAATCACCATTTTTGAGCCAGGCGGTGGTGGCGCACACCTTTAATCCTGGCACTTGGGAGGCAGAGGCAGGCAGATTTCTTGAGTTCGAGGCCAGCCTGGTCTACAGAGTGAGTTACAGGACAGCCAGGGCTACACAGAGAAACCCTGTCTCAAAAACAAAACAAAACAAAACCAAAAAATCACCATTTTTTGGTGTAACAGGTGACTTTGCCACTAGTTGAGGCCTATTCAGGGCGCTCAGCATCCAAGGGACAGGAGAGGTAGCCCCTCCACCTCTTCTTCAGCAAAATTAAAACAAAGGCCCCAATTTTGAAGGCCCACTCCCAAGGTAATTGAACTTAGATATGCTATCCCTGAATACCATTCATCCTCCTTGAAGAAGAAGCCGACCCCCTTACGGAAACCAGGTGTGGGTACCCACCACTGGCTAAAATGGGAAACACACAAGGGCAGAACTGGACGGAGGGCCCTGGAATTCCAGGACGCAGTCCACTCCGCATTCTGAGTCTTCATGGGTCTCACACTGATCACTCCAGCTATGGTGGGAGTCCCATGAAGGAAGCCCTCATATTACATACAAGGCTTAGTCAGTGTTTCTATTGCTGCAACAAAACACTAGGACCAAAACGCGAGCTCAGAAGGAGAAGGTTTGTCAGTTTACACTGCCACATTGCTGTTCATCAGTAAAGGAAGTCAGGACAGGAACTCAAACAGGGCCAGAACCTGGAGGCAGGAGCTGCTGCAGAGGCCATGGAGGGGTGCTGCTTACTGGCTTGCTTCCCATGGCTTTGCTCTGCCTGATTTCGTATAGAACTCAGGACCACCAGCCCAGGAATGGCACCACCCACCATTGATCACGAATTGAGAAAATGCTTATAGCTTGATGGAGGCATTTCCTCAACTGAGGCTCCTTCCTCTCTGATAACTCTAGCTTGTGTCAAGTTGACATAAAATCAGCCAGTACAAGGACGTACCCTGATATGTGTGGACAAAGGGTTCTAAGGATAGCACTCCTAACAACCTGGAGTCTGTTTTCAGAATCCAGCACTCGCTTCTGTATGCCCATCTTGAGTCACAGATAATGGTTGCAGGAATGTTGCCTCTTGCCATGTCTCATGTCCTTTCTAACCAATACCCCATCCACCAGAGACCCTCTAAGGCTGACAATCCTTTTCCTTGGTCCCTCTCAAGAACACACGTTTCTCTCCATCCTGGTTCTGCCCCTGACTAATTCTGAAACTCTGGGAAAATTATCAATGTGTTTAACTGATACTTGTCAATGCTTGTCTAACATTCACAAAGCCCTGAGTTCTGTTCCCAGCTACCATATAAACCAGGTGCGATGGTACACATCTATTTTCTTAGTTACTGTTTCTATTGCTATGAAGAGACATCATGACCATAGTAACTCTTAAAAAGGAAAAGATTTAGTCGGAGCTGGCTTACAGTTAGTTCAGCGGTTCAGTCCATTATCATCATGGTAGGAAGCATGGTGGCATGCAGGCAGACATCATGCTGGAGAAGGAGCGGAGACAGTGAGCCACTGGGCCTCACTTGAGCTTCTGAAACCTCAAAGTCCACCTCCAGTGACACACTTCCTCCAACAAGGCCACACCCCCTAATAATGCCACTCCATATGGGCCTATGGGAACCATTTTCATTCAAACCATCACACCTATAACCAGTAGTACTTGGGAATGTGGAAGCAGAGGGATCAGGAATCCAATGTCATCCTTGACTACTAGTAAGTGAGGCCAACCTGAGCTGCATGAGACATGGTCTAAGAAAGAAGAAAGAAAGGTAAAGGAGAGGAAATGGAAAAGACAGAGAAAATATAGGTTTCACTATAATCAGCTGCCAGGCTTAGGAGGAGGGTGTATGTCCTATGTGTCCCCCGCGGCTAACAGCAGGACGATGGCATTCCTAAGCCTCTAAAACCAAGCAGAGGGAAGAAGACGTTGGCCATTTGTACAGGAAAAAGAACATTTAATACTTCTGCCCCTTGTTTCTAGGACTTCCTACAAAACCAATTCCCATGATGCCTTGCAGTTTTGTAGGATTTACTGCTCATTTTTAATAGGTGTTAGGAACCTCCCCCAAAGCTGAGTGTCTCCTTTATAACTCGTCTTCCCAGCACGTGGCTTCATACAATCAGTCATCAATAACCGGTTAGGCCAACATGAGCAAGTTTGCTTCCTTCCCTGTAAATATAGTACTTTCTGAAAATGTTTTAGGGATTCATTCTTCCAAGTTTAGTCAAGAATATCTGTGACGCCCACTGTGTTTGCCTAAAATTCCAGGCTCCAGAAAAGACTAAAAAAGGCCCTAACCACCAGAGTTATCTGTCAGGCCAGCAGTGGGAACCACAGCCCTGTGGACATGGAGAAGGTGGTCACAGCTCCTCAAATGAATCCAGATCGATATCAGCTCCAGGGAAAAATCTGAGAGCACTGTCACCCAGCGCCAACCGCATACGTCCTTTGCTGCCTTTCATATGGCCACTCGGCTCTTACCCCTCCACTGAGAAAGGGCCCAAAGGCAACTCTACATCAGTAAAAAGCTTTCCTCCAGCAAAATAAGCCAATTAAAGCTGAATCAAAGTATAAAGGCAAGTTTATGGGAGGCAGCAAGTTCATCATCTTCACAGGAAAGGGTCCGTGAAGTCACCATGTGGACAAGGAGATGGGAGAGCAGAGAAAGACAGACAGACTGCGCATGGAGCAGGGGAGAGGAACGAGGGAGGGGGGAGAGAGAGAGAGAACCAAAATCCAAAATGTCTAGATTATATAGGGAAGAGCCTCTCTGGGGGAGAAGAAGCCCTGGGCCAAAAAGTTCAGGGTAGAAGGAGCCATGCCTTGTAACAGGTAGGGACTGAGGGATGCCTTGGTATCACCTCAGCCTATCGTCCCAGGTCTGAAACTCAGCTATCAGCTCTGGTCCTCCCCTCTCAGCTGAGGCCCAGAGGCACGTGCCTCCGGACAGGGCCTTCTCAGAAGCTGTTATGATCCCTGCTTTTTTTTTTTTTCCGCCCTCTTTAAAAATAACCCAGTAGATTTTGAACTTCCTGCTTAGGAAGAAAAAAATAGAACCTATACTCAGCAATCAAATTGCACTTTAGTTCCCATTCCTGATGAGGCAGCCAGATAACAAGTGCCCCGCAGAAGGACATATCTCCAAGTTTAGATCGGAATAAGAAAAGACAATCTGTCTGCGTGAATAGGCAATTAAAAGAGATGCCCTGATGTTGATCATCTCCTCTGGCTGTTGCTTCTCAGACGTAACCTTCAGATGAGTTCTGAATTTTAATGTCTTAAACCTCCAGGGTGAATGGAGACTGAAGAGAGAGGAGGATGGTGGGTGCCACCCTTGGTCCTGCTTCTGCAGTCAGCTGCTTGGGTGACCTTGGCCAGGCCTCCTCCACATCCTGGACTTCTTCCTCGGCTCTGAAACTAGGGTCCACTGAGCTGGTGACCTGTGGGTCTAGACTAGAACATCGCACCCTCCCCTTAACACATCTACGCATCTCAAAACCTGGCAACACCGCTGAGAGTAATAGAACATTCTGGAATGCATGGGAACACCGTTTAGAGTGATTGATAGAACGTTCTGGAATGCATCGGTAACACTGTTTAGAGTGATTGATACAACGTTCTGGAATGCATCCATAACATGGTCTTCATCAAACAGGCTCCCAGCAGAAAACAAAACACAAACTTCAGAACCAGGTCCCAGCTGTTTAATTCTGAAGATTGTTCTTGCCAGGTTACAAGTCACACTGTGTATCTTCCATCTTCTTTTCATCTTGCTGGCTAACCTCACATTTTATTTATAGATTTAACAAGAAGTGGCAAAAAGGTCCCCGTGTCCCCTTTCCCATAGCTTCCTCCTCTATCAAAACCAGGAAATCAGCCTTGGTACAGCGTTCAGTTCTGTGACATCATAGGGAGATTCATCTAAAGACTGCCACAGTCACCATGCCCCCACCGCAAATATCTAGTGCCTCTGCCACTCTCACTAACGTTAGAACATGTATTCTCAGGGTCACATAAAGAAGCCGAGTAGCGAAGCCCAGCCATGCCCTCCTGAGAAAGGGCGCTTCTCCAGCAGGACAGAGCTAGCAAGCGCACCGGGATGAGATGCTCACTCGGCTTGTAGTCTACAGAAGGTGATGATTTCGTCCTTTCTCTTACAGTCACTCAAGGCTCATTTTTAAAAGAGCTGGCACAGAAGAAATGAAGAGAAGCAGACAGAAGTCAGCTGCTCCAGGCCATCAAGTCCCGGGGGTGCTTCGGGGCCTTTGCATAAAGTTTTCCCAGATGAGGGAAGATTAATAGAACATTGACTCTTGACAGGCTTCACTGACTTTAACAGAAAAAACTTATTTTCTTCACATTAGGGAGGTTTCCCCAAGCCCTGGCAGGTACCTCTCATCACCCCTTCTATATATCCATTATTTCAAGAATATTTCATAAAGAGTCATACAGTAAGAACTAAATATGTGCTTCATCTTCTCTTCTTCATCCCTCTCCTCTTTTTCTTTCCTGTGGAATTCAGAATTGAACCAAGGGCCCCATATGCATTATGGGAGCAATCTTCAACTGTGCTATACCCTCAGCCTATTGTCTTTTTTAAACTCTCTTATTTTGAGGCAAGGTGTCTTTAAGTAGCTCAGTCTAGCTTTGAACTTGTGATCATCCTACCTTGGCCTCATGTGTAGCTTAGATGATAGGACTAACCACCAGGCATAGCCAACTTTCATTCCTTTTTATTGTTAAATAATTGTCTCTCCATCCCTTGCTCATCCAACTCACATATGCTGGAGATCAAACCCAGGACCTCCTTCCACCAGGCAAGCAGACAGGCACCATGAAACTGAATGCTTCTAACTACACTATCAGGTCAAGAGGCATGGCGGGTAAGATGGCCCAACTCTGGCAGCTGACCTGCCCTCACTCCCAGAAGACAATTCTGTCTCCTGAGTGCTGACTTGGGTTCCTTGTCCTGCAGTGTGTCACAAGAAAATACCAACAGTCCTGGGTTTGTGATGAGTCCCTGGGGTCCAGGCGCCTTCAGCTATGCCAACCAGGCTTTTGTCTGATCTGTAAGGTCTTGGTGGTATAGGGTAGGGCTTCACAGACTCACTCTGTAGACAAGCCCTGAGAGTTCTGGGACAATAAAAACCCTGACTCAGCCCCTTTGATGCTCTGGACCAAAAGCCACACTTTCATACCCTGAGTAGCAAAGGCCTGGGGTATAGAGATCAGAGCTCACCTCCACTGCCAGGCCAGCCTATGGCTTCTGTCCTGTCACCTGGCCTTTCTGGGGACTCCATGTGAGTGTTCTCGAGAGCTTGCTTTCTAACATGAGCAGTGAAGGCATCTTAGCTATCCATCTGAGGAAGTTCTTTAACACTCTCTCAGTCAGGTTAAACCTAAGGAACAAGGCATCGACCACTGCTTCCGCCTTCCTGTTCCCTGCCTGGGCACTGGTTCTAAATTAGATTTGCTATTTCACAGGTGCTGTCATTTCTACACAGGGCACCCACCTCTCCCCATGACAGGAGCACCCAGCCTCTGCTGCCTTGATTCACCCTTTTCTCTCAGGATTGGTGTGGACAGAAGGGAACTCCTGTTGTGTTTTGCCTGTGGTAGGAGAGGCTTCTGTGCTCACAGGGGTTCAGAAGCCCTGAAGTGGGAGGGATGCTTGGGAGTGTCAAGGTGGAGAAGGGGCAAAGATCCTGACCCTTCCACATTCGTGTCAAAGTGCCTTGAATAATGGAGAGGGGTGAAGGAAAGACCTGGTTGATCTGGTTCAAAATGGCTGCTGGGAGACCTTGAAGCATGTCAGCCGGGTGTTGCAGGAACAAATGGGCAGAAAGAAGGTTCTTCCCCATTTTCAGTCATTATTTTTCATCCTTGTCAAGGGCTGTAGTTTCAACACTTGAAAGAAATCTCCAATGATCAAGTCTGAGGACAGTGAAAAATACTATTCTCCGTTAAATACATAGGGGAAAAAGCACATGACATCCACAACACCCACTTTCCCTGAAGCTCCTTGAGCTAGGCATTAAATCTCTGTCCCTAAAAAGGTTTTCAGTTGGCCAGTGAGTTTAAAACAAACCAACCGTGATATGGTTGTATTGAAGAGCTACCTGGGATACACTAATAGGAGGCTGACTTCTAAAATGAAGAAGGTGACGGTTCTCTGTGAACTAGAGCAGTCAGTCACTATAGGACTTACATATTCAGTTCAGTACCCATGTGAGTCAAGGACTCCAACAGCAAACAACTCTAGCCAATTTAGGGGGAAAAAAGATTTATCCAAAGACAAGAGGAGTCACACACCCATCGGAAAGACCATTAAAAGCAGAGCCTTTAGAAACAACTTACAAGCTATGACATGGAAGTAGTCCACTGAGGTCACTGTGATCCCTGCTGCCACCAACTATCCAGGGGCAGGAATGAATACAGACCATTCTGGATTTAGCAGGACCTTATCTTCAGTGACTACCCCTGCCTGCCTGCTGCAAGCACCACTGTAGCATAGACTGCACCTACCCAGGAAGCCCAGAGCCTCCACTTCCTCTGCATGAAGGAGGGAGGGAGAGACTGAGAGAGAGAGAAACTGAAGGAGGGAGGGAGGGAGAGAGGGAAGGAGGGAAGAAGGGAGGGAGGGAGGGAGACAGAGGTTGAGGGAGGGAGGAAAGGAGGGAGGGAGGGGGAAGGAGAAATTGAGGGAGGGAGAGATTGAGAGATGGAAGAAGGGAGGAATGGAGAAAGGGAGGGAGGAATGGAGGGAGGGAGAGATTGACAAGGAGGGAGAGAGAGAATGGTGAGCATCCATATTCATCAATCTTTGCTTCCCATCCCAGGATAGTATGACCAACTACCTCCCTCATCTTCCTGCTGCCATGAATTCCCCATCATGATGAACAAATACCTCAAGCTGTGAGCCAGCATAAGCTGTCATCCCCGCCCCCCACCCCAAACTGTTTTACCAGGTATCTTGGTATAGCAATAAGAAAATGTCCTGAGGTTTTTCGGGTAGAAATGAAGGTGGGGCACAAGCACAAAAAGTGTGACAAAGTCACAGGGTGGGGAGAGAGAAAGAAGCAGAGGCAGAAGGACAGACTGAGAGGGGTCATCGAGGTGCCAGGGGTTAGGGCTGCCTGATCAGTGGACTCTGCCAGGATCAGAGTTCAATTTATGAGTAAGGACTTGGAAGACTCAGAGCAAAGCCTTCCCAGGCTGCTGAGCCAGGCATGTTGGCACAGGCTTATAACTCCAGCACTGAACAATAGACACAGGAAAATCAAGGGTTCGAGGCCAACCTGCATTACACAAGACCTGGTCTCAAAAAATTGAAAATATTCAAAGCTAAACAAAATGCAGGAGGGGGAGTATGTCTCCCATCCTGGGTAATAGTTAAGAAAATACTTGTTAACCCTTTGAATAGGGGTTCAAGAAACACAAGGCGTGAGGGCCTTAGAGTCCTGGGGAACATCCTTTCCTTCCTATAGGAATCATTTATATGGCCTCAGAAGACGGATGCCCGCCATGATAGATCTCATGTAGCATGTATAATGACCTCACGGCATTCATTTATTTTTTGGTCAGGGCTGCATTTTATTAAAACCTGCCACCCTATCTATCCTCATCAAGTTAGTGAGGCAGCAGGCTGATTCATTACTCTTACTTATCTAGAACAGGAGGAAGAGAAATGGGCCACGAAACCCCACCAGCTAGAAAAGAGAAGACAGCTAGGAGTAGCTCCATCGCTGAAATATGGGACTTCTTTTTATAAAAGAAAAAAAAATGGATTCCAGTCATCCATCAAGCTAAGGAAGAGCCTCTTTATTATTCTTTCCGTTTTATAATTAGAGCACTCTATCATCCCATTTTTCATGTTATCTTAATTAGCATACAGGGTGACTGTTTCATTATGGCATTTTCATATGTATTTTTAGCCAATCTCCTCTCCTCCTTACACCCTTTTACCCCTTGACCGGCTCATCCCCCTTGTATTTGGTCACCCTCTCGCCCCTCTTTCTTGCTCCAGTAGCCCCTCTCTAATTTTGTGACCTATACCCTACCTCACTCCCACATAAACATACATGTTCTATCTTTATGTCTCTCATGAATCAATCTCTTACTAGAATTCCTTAGTTAACTTTTAAGACAGAGTCTAAATCAGTGGTTCGCTACCTTCCTAACGCTGCGACCCTTCGTGTTGTGGTGAGCCCCCAGCCATAAAATTATTTTCATTGCTACTTCATAACTGAAATGTTGCTATTGTTATGAATCATAATGTAAATATCTGTGTTTTCAGGTGGTCTTAGGCAGCCCCTGTGAAGGGGTAGTTTGACCTCCAGAGAGGGTCACAACTCATAGGTTGAGAGCTTCTGTCTATGTATCTTGTAGTCCAGGATGTCCTCAAACTCGATATATAGCTGAGGATAAACTTGAACTCCAGCTCCACCTGCCTCTGCATCTCAGATGGTATCCCACATGTGCCTTGCCTGGCGAAGGCTATGTTTTAAAAGTTAGATTGCAATGCAAGTGTGTGAATGACACACAGCTGTGCATTTCTTGTAACTTTTCTTTAATACAAGGTCTCAGGCTAGCCTGGGAATGACCATGTAGCTGAAGATAACCTTGAACTTCAGATCCTCCTGCCTCCACTTCCCAAGAGCTGGAATTGCAATTGTGGGCCACTACATCTGGTTTATATGATGTGAGGCATCAAACCCAAGACTTTGTGTATATTAAATAACTCTATAACCTGATCAACATCCCCAGGCCCTTTTATATGGTTCTTGAACTAAGCTCAACAGAAAAACAAACAAACAAAATACATACAAGTTTGACACAAGTGTCTGATGAATGAGTTCCCTCACCAGCATCAGTCTTTCTACCTGTAGAATGGGTCTTTCACTGCATTAAGACAAGCACAGACCTTCTTGAAACATCAGTGTGTGTGTGTGTGTGAGAGAGAGAGAGAGAGAGAGAGAGAGAGAGAGAAAGAGAGGGGGGAGTGGGGGTTCTCTCTCAATTCAGAACCCCATGTTTACAGAAGCTATGCAAGGGGAAAGCTGTGCATTGATCAGGTCCTGGGTCTGGCTCTGATTACTAATTACTTAAACCCACTTCTCCAACAGGTTGGCTCCCCAAAGAGCAGCACTGGCTCTATAAGGCCTCTAGTGAGGGGCAGCCAAGTACACACACACACACACACACACACACACACACACACACACGCACACGCACACGCACATGCGCGCGCACACACACACACTGTAGAGTCTGAGAAAGACACACACACACACACACGTATACACACACACATATACACACACACGCACACTATAGAGTCTGAGAAAGCCACACACACACACACACACACACACACACACACACACGGACGCACACTGTAGAGTCTGAGAAAGACACACACACACGTATACACACACGCACGTATACACATGCATACACACATACACACATGTACACACATGTATGCACACATACGTATACACACACATACTGTAGAGTCTGAGAAAGCCACACACACACATACACACACACACACTGTAGAGTCTGAGAAAGACACACACACACATATACACACACACTGTAGAGTCTGAGAAAGCCACACACACACACACACACACACACACGTACACACTGTAGAGTCTGAGAAAGACACACACACATGCACACGCACATACCCACACGTATATACACACACACACACACGTATATACACACATGCGTATACGCACACACACACACACAGATACACGCACACTGTCGAGTCTGAGAAAGCCACACAGGCGCGCACACATACACACATGTATATACACACACACGCATATATACACACACACGCACACACACACACACGTATACACACACACACACGCACGTGCACATACACATATGTATGCACACACGCGCGCGCATATACACACATATATACACACACGTGCGTATATACACACGCACATACACATGCACACACACACACACACGTGCGCACGCATACACACACGTATATACACACACGCGTGTATACACACACGTGCATATATACACATGCACACATGCATACACACACACACACACACACACACACACACACACACACACGTGCGTGCTGTCGAGTCTGAGAAAGCATCTGCTCGGTTTCAGGTTGATCTGTAGCGCTCTCGACAGCCTCAGTCCCTGGAGCTCAGGCATATCTTCTGCTTGGAGCTATCACTCGGGAAGGGAATTTCACTGTATGATTGACAGCAAATTGTCACACTTCATCTGAGAGGCCACAGAAGCACAGCCTGCATCCCGTGTCTCTGTCAGTCAGAGAGATCTTTCAGTCACTGAAATCTCCTGGACTACAATTTCCATTGTGTGGGGGCTGGTACATTTTCCATCCCCTCATTCCTCATGCTGCCATTTATATGCAACATCTTAGTTCTTTTTTCTT
>NW_022196910.1:11172044-11183477 GCF_008632895.1 Mastomys coucha | reverse complement strand
CCAGGCTGGCCTCGAACTCAGAAATCCACCTGCCTCTGCCTCCCAAGTGCTGAGATTAAAGGCGTGCCCCACCACCTCCCAGCCCCTCAGTTCTTGTAGTATATTCTGCATAAGACTTTTCATTTTCACTTCACAGATAGGTAAACTGAGGTAAAGCCAAAGGCAAGCGGCAGGCCTGGACTGCAGATGAGACTTGGTCTCACTCGTCACTCAAACCTTCTTCTCAACTCTGCCCCTCCATTTAGAATTTATATTGTCCTTTTTGTTGTTCTTTTTTTCAAATTTATTATTTGAGAACAACATACATGTATACAACAAAATATGATAATGTCCATCCTCTAGTTCTCTCCTCCAGCCCCCTCACGTCTTGGCACTTTGACTAGTCCTGAACCTGCGCTGACTGCTGCCCACTGCAGACACTCCTATGACCAAGGCTGAGCAGAGACTGGGGTACAGGTTTAAACAAAAATAATGAGAAGGCAGTTTGACAACATGACTGACCTCTTAGAAAAATAATAGTAATAGGTTCTTTTAGCCAGGGCCACACCATTTTCTAAACTCTCCATTTCTACTGGATTATGACAATTCTAATAACTAGGGTAATTTGGCTTTCTATTTTCCTTTTCTCTCTTCTCTTCTCTTTTCCTTCTCCCCCTCCCCCCTCTCTTTGAAAGAGTGCTTCATTATGTAGACCAGCCTGGCCTTCCTTGAACTCACAGAGATCTACTTGCCTCTGCCTGCTGCCAGGATTAAAAGATATACTATCAGCCGGGCAGTGGTGGCGCACGCCTTTAATCCCAGCACTTGGGAGGTAGAGGCAGGCAGATTTCTGAGTTCAAGGCCAGCCTGGTCTACAGAGTCAATTCCAGGACAGCCAGGGCTACACAGAGAAACCCTGTTTTGAAAACCTTAAAAAAAAAAAAAAAATACACCGTCATACCCAGCTTGTCTAGAAAGAGCTTCTTGACTCCCCTGCCCTGCGAACCCCAGGTGATGTCTAACTAGGAAAGATATTTGTCAACCATCTTGCATTCTTGAACTGATCTTCATTGATCTTGGCTTGTCATAACTTTATATTGAGAAACGCACCAAAGAACTCACACTATTCTGGCTGCCTCTTGCCACTTCCTCAGACTTGTGACATTCTGTGGAACCTCACAGTTTCTTCTGGCCAGAGCTGCTGCTACTGATTCATGTTTGGTGTTTTCCAACTGGACTGGACTTCCTCTACTGACTCCTGTTTGATGTTCTAGACTGGCCTTCTGATATCCTGACAGTGAAGATGGGAAACGCCCCAAAGAATGACTTTTAAACAGGTTCACATACTCTTTGTCCTACTAACGATCTTTCTCATCTACCTTTGGATAGTGGACTAGAAGGGATGTTGAAGCTTTCAAGAACCATTATTAAAATAGGTTTTGAACAATCTAAGCCTACAGTACGGGCTTTTGACTATGTTTATACAGAGCAGACTCAAATCTAATCAGAGAGTGGCTGGTTGCCACGAGACAGTCATGCCACTGTTGCACTGTGGTAGTCCAGTATTACAGCATGCAGAGTCCAGGCCCAGAGAACAACCCAGATTTTGGAAGTGTAGCTTTTAGTCTTTCTCTTTTTTAAACATTTTTTAAAGATATATTTATTGAGGCCGGAGCGAGTGGGGCCGGAGCAAGTGGGACCAGCAAAGGTCCTGAGTTCAGTTCCCAGCAGCCACACAACATGATGGCTCATGGCCATCTGTACAGCTACAGTGTACTCATACACATAAAATAAATAAAATAAATCTTTAAAAAAAAGATTTACTTATTATTATATGTAAGTACACTGTAGCTGTCTTCAGACACCCCAGAAGAGGGCGTCAGATATCATCACAGATGGTTGGGAGCCACCATGTGGTTGCTAGGATTTGAACTCAGGACCTTTGGAAGAGCAGTCAGAACCGCTAAGCCATCTCTCCAGCCCTAGTCTTTCATTACAACAAAGGAAGCCATCAAACCCTGGCCTACTTCTGGAGCTTTTAGAATTACACAGGTCCATCAAGAGAGGTGGCCTTTCTTCTACTGCTCTGAGAAAGGGAATGTGATGGCTACTCCTGGTTGTCAACTTGATGACATCTGGAATTAACTACAGTCTGAGCAGCTGGATGCACCTGCAATGGATCCTTTTCTTAATTAAATCATTTGTGGGAAGACCTGCTTCTAATCTGGATAGTTGAGGTCAGAAGAGGTGCCTTTTGTCTGGAAGCCTAGAGAAGGACACCAAAGAAGGGAGTGCTGACTCTTTGCCTGCTTGCTCTTGCTCCCAGGGGCAAGCCCTTTCCTTCACAGCGTTAGGGCCAGGGGCAAGCCCATTCCTTCACAGCGTTAGGGCCAGGGGCAAGCCCATTCCTTCACAGCATTAGGGCCAGGGGCAAGCCCTTTCCTTCACAGCGTTAGGGCCTACTTCTCAAGGACTTTTGCGAATGCTGAAGACCAGCTGAGACATCCAGCCTCACATACTGAACAGGAACTTGGTTCTTGGACCTTCTGTTGGTAAACAGTTGTTATTATACTAGCTGGACCACAGCCTTTAAGCTATTCTAATAAATCCCATAGATAGGTAGGTGGACGGACGGACAGACAGACAGATAGACAGACATACAGATAGACAAATAAACAGATAGACAGACAGATAGACACAGACAGACTGACAGACAGATTCTATCAGTTTGTTCATCTAGAGTGCCCTAACTAATACAGGGAACGTGTACAGTCATGGTTTTACAAGCAGATTGCTTACTTCCACAGGGATACAACCTATTTATTCGGTTGCCTTTGTGGAGACATTAAAAACACGTCTGAGGACTTGGAAGCTAGCTCAAGTCAGTAAAAGCTTGCTGCACAAGCATGGGGACTTGGGTTTGAACCTTGAGTCCACATACCAAAGCTGGGTGTAGCCATGTGTAGTTTTTTGGTTTTGGGTTTTTTGGGGGGTTTTTTCTTTTTCTTTTTTTCTTGTTTTGGTTTTTTTCGAGACAGGGTTTCTCTGTGTAGCCTTGGCTGTTCTGGAACTCACTCTGTAGACCAGGCTGGCCTCAAATTCAGAAATCCGCCTGCTTCTGCCTCCCAAGTGCTGGGATTAAAGATGTGCACCACAACCGCCCGGCTGCCATGTGTGGTTTTAATCCTAACACTTGAGACGCAGATACAGGAGGATCCCTGAGACTTGCAGCACAACCTGGTGGTTGAGTTCTAAGCTAATGAGATACCTATCTCAAAAGTTGAGCAGCACCAGAAGAATGATGCCTGAAGTCGTCCTCTGCCACCTGCAGCCAGAGGTCCAGGAACTACTGAGCACATTGAGGGCTGGGAGGCACGTTGTTTGACCTGCCCCTCTCTCTCTGAGGATACTTCAAATGGGATCTGCAAAGACAGCCTATGTAAGGCCAGGACTGGGGGAGGAGATGGAAGTGGGAACTGAGAGAAGTTGCTTCAAGTGCTTCCTATATTCTGGAATAAGTCATTTGAAGAGATCTGTTCTCTAAGGCATTTTCCCACAGTTCTGTGTTTTTTCTTCTATTGCCTGTGATTCTCCCTGGCTGAGGGCATGAGGTACTTTTCAAGCCCTTGGTGAATGTTTGTTAAATTAACTGTCCCACTGGATGTTTTTTTCCCTGATGTCTCTCCCAGTGGGAATGCTGTGGGAAAGCTTTAGCATACCACGCAGGCAATCGCCCTTGCCAGCCACCTGTTTTGATGACAGCTCTGTGAATTAGCAAGCATTAGATTGCAAAACATTCCATTTTAGGGAAAGAGAACACAGAGAGTGGAGGGCTTTTTATGAAACTACAAAGACATGTGGAAAACATGCCCAAAGTGGAAAGATGGCTATGAAAGTGTTAAGCAAAAGTGAAGATATGCCAAAGAGACATCTGTGCTCTTTCACGGGCTGTCAGAGACTATACAAAAATGTCCCCCAAGGAGCCTCATGCCGGGCAAGAAAAAGGCTGGAGCCTTGATGCCAGCCAGAGCTGGGAGCTTGTCTCTCAGAAAATTTCACACAGAACTGATAACCTGTCAGAATGCCTTGCAGGAGAGACAGGAGCAGAGACAATGATGGGTGAGTGACATGGGACCACACCTTTGATGAAGACTCCACTTAGCTACAGTGGAGGTATCAATACAAATTGTCCCTCTCAGGTATATGAATACTGGCCCCCATTGGTACTGTTGGGATGAGGTTGTGGAACCTTTGAGAGGTGGATCCTTGCTGGAAGAAGTATGTCTCTGGGGATGGGCTTGATTGCTTCCAGTCTCCTCCTTCTTCCTCCTCCTCTTCCTATTTCGTCTTTGTTTCATATTTATGTTTGAAGATGTGAGCTCCCAGCCGAGTGGTGGTAGCACATGTCTTTAATTCCAGTACTCTGAGAGTTTGAGGCCGTATGGTCTACAAAGCAAGTTCCTGGACATCTAGGGCTGTTACACAGAGAAACTGCCTCAAAAAACAGAGCAAAAGAAGATAAAGATGCGAGCTGTCAGCTTCCTGTTCCCACTGCCATGATCCCCCCATGACAGTCGGGTCCCTCTGAAGCCATAAGTCCAGGACTCTCTTTCTTCTATAAGTCTTTTTTGGTCATGGTATTTTATCACAGTAACTACATGAGGAAAAAAAACCCACAGATATGCATACTTCTTGTGTTTTGTTCCTGACACCAAGGTCATTATTTCTCCCTCATTCCAATGTGACCACACTGAATAAGTCTTTCTCTGATTTTCACTATCATTTACCTCTTTAACTGACTCACTAACTATAAGCCTCACTAGTCAAGGCTGCCAGGGCCCAGGTTCTGAGCCTAACAACTCCTATAACAAGAATGGAGATTTAGAAAAGGGAATTTCTGCCAGGCAGAAGTGGTGCATGCCTTTAATCCCAGCACTTGGGAGGCAGAGGCAGGCGGATTTCTGAATTCAAGGCCAGCCTGGTCTACAGAGTGAAGTCCAGGACAGCCAGGGCTATACAGAGAAAGCCTGTCTTAGAAAAAACAAAAAAGGGGGGGGGGAATTTCTGAAAGCCTGTGCTATAGACTGAATTCAGTGTCTGTCCTCAAACATATATGTAGTTTCTAAATGTGGTACAACAGTATCAGGAAGGTCCTTTGGCATGTGAGTGGCTCTGGAGCTGTGGATGCAGGTAGTCTACGAGAGCGCCTTTGCCCTTCCTGCCCTGGCTGTGAGGTGTGAAGGTGTGTCCAAGAGGCTGGACAGTGAGTCAGCTGCTTCCTTCACCTAGAATTTCTTGGCTTCTAGAACCACAAGAACAAATGTTTGTTTGAGCCACCCTGTCTATGTCATGTTTGTTGGAGCAGTTCAAACTAAGACATCAAAGAAGGAGGAGGAGGATGTATAGTTGTGTGTGTGTGTGTGTGTTTGTGTGTGTGTGTGTGTGTGTGTCTGCATCAGTGTCTGTGTGTGATATGTATGAATACCCATAGAGACCAGAAGTGGGGAATGATCCCCTAGACCAGGTGTTACACATGGTTATTAGCAGCCTAACATGGGTGCTGGGAACTGAACTCGGGTCTTGTGAGAAGGCAGCTAGCAATCCTAACCCCTGAGCTATTTCTCCTTACCAGACTAAGACATTTTGAAAGGGAATTTTCAAAGGTAGTTCTAGCCAGGAAAATTGCAATCTGAAATATCTTCCTTAGGAATGTCATTTGAAAGTGTAAAATAACAAGAAACTACTTTTTATAAAATGTCCTAAATTGCCAATAATTTGGCTCTTAAGTTCTGCCCCTGTGTCCTTATCAAGAACTGTTGGGCAGTGTATAAACAGTTCAGCAGCAGAGAAAAAAAATCCCCATCCCAAAGATGCCATGGTCCATCCACAATGCAGCATGTCACCCATCCCAAAGATGCCATGGTCCATCTACAATGCAGCATGTCACCCATCCCAAAGATGCCATGGTCCATCCACAATGCAGCATGTCAATCTTCCAGAAAAGTCCGGGTCATGCCCACCCCACTGCCACTCTACACAACCATCACGCATGGCCTTTTTCAGAAAGATCTCACCGGGGTGGCAAGTCACACTATTTGTGCCTTGCAGCTCCCTGTATTTGCTCTGGAGCACTGACAGTCTAGACGAGGCTCCTTCTACCCGTAGGAGCATGTGGCATGTACACCACACGGAGCAAAAGCCCACAGCAGAGGGCTAACTGACCCTAGATATCAGCAGCACTCTCCAAGTTTCAGTATGGGAGGTGGGTGCAAACTCCAATCGTGGCAAAGCTGAAGGGACTGAGGAGATGGGCCCAGCCCTTTCTCTCCTGTGGGAAAGTGTGTGTGTGTGTGTGTGTGTGTGTGTGTGTGTGTGTGTGTGTGCTAGCATTTGTATATACTCAAGTTTCAGGCAATGAGCTAGGTGTCTCTACACTCCAGAACTAAGATCAGGCATACTCAGAGGGCACTATGGGACATCCTATGGTGGCTTTACAACCATCTATCCATCTATAATGGGATCTGATACCCTCTTCTGGCACACAGGTGTACATGCAGATAGTACACAAATATATAAATACACAAAATAAATAAACTTTTTTTTTAAAAGTTGCACAGTGTAATGCCAATATCAGGAGGATCAGAACTCTGACCTTGGATTTGCTCCTAATTAGTGTTAAAGTCTTGGGCTCCTTACTTGATATAAAACCAGTATCCTCTACTGTAACATTGGTGGTCCCCACAGACACATGATATGGACCATCATCATCTATGTATCTGATCTCAGACTCAGCTTCCCCATATAAGACAGGGGATGGGTTGTTCGAGGCCACACAGCGAGGCATGCATGTCAGGACAGCAGCTGCAGTATCTTTTGTATTCACCAGCAGCTCTAAGGCAATTCATCCTAGCTATGCTACTCTGTTCTCTAAGAGCATCTTTTCCAAATTGCCTATTTCAGCTCTCCAAATCACCTGCAAGGACATGCCACCATCCTCAGAGTGTGTGAAGCAGGAACACACTGATGGAGACACCACAAAATAAAATAATAATAATAATAATAATAATAATAATAATAATAATAATAATAATAAAA
This sequence comes from Mastomys coucha, assembly GCF_008632895.1. Lineage (NCBI taxonomy): Eukaryota > Metazoa > Chordata > Mammalia > Rodentia > Muridae > Mastomys > Mastomys coucha. Next base: position 11,176,403 of record NW_022196910.1, on the reverse strand, counting down.
TTTTTAAAAAGCATTGGGAGCAAGAAAATGTTCAAGGTTCAGGCATATTTCCAAAATGCCCACTTGGTGGCGCCATATCCCTACACTCAGCGTGAAGAGCATAAATCTGCCTCATAAAACAGAACTTGAAAAGTTTCTTTTATTTATCAGTCTACCCAGTCATCCACCACATCTTTGCTAAGTGTGAAAATACATGTGACAGTCATGGGAGCTACAACTTTATAGACCATATCTAAAACCATTTTAATCTTTACCTGGCAACTTTCTGATAAACCAGCCTGCTTCTGTCTTAGGCTTGAAAGCCATCTTATCTTATAATAAAGACAGATTAATTCATTCCTATTTATGATTAAATGTTTCTCAAGGAATTGGGCTATGCCTGTTTCAGGAAATGGCCGCCATGTCTTCTTTCAAAAGGTTATTATGTCCACACTGTTTATGACCACGTTGTTATGGTTATGCCCTGCTTCTGTAACCCTAGCTATTTGCCTGCCAAACCCTCCATCTGGAAGCCCCCTTCTCCTGAACTATAAACATCTCGATCTTACCCATGTCCAGTGCCAATCTCTTGAACCCCACCTTTAGAGACCAGATTTGGGTCTGGTCTTTCTTCCCCAAATCTGTGGGATTAACATTTCCCAGTTTCCATATGAATTTCACAGCCATGGGAGGACTATATTGTTCCATTCATTCATCCATGACAAGCACTCAGATGTGTCATCCTTCCCTTTTGTCTTCAGGTTTGTATTTGGCCTCAACTCTCTGCCAGTCCCTGGGAATGCTAGAATGCGAAAGACACTTGTGGAGATAAGAAATACATGATTAGTATCTATTTGGCTGGAGCTATTTGGTGACTGGAGTTTGCAAGAAACCCTGCTCCAAATCTTCTGAAATAGTCAGGACCTTTCTCCTGTGGCCTCATTAAAGGGAGAGCAAGCCTTTGCCCAGCGATTCTCCCTATGCTTCTGGGAAGTATATGATCCATGCCCTTGTCCCTCCACAGGTTTCTGTGACTGCCACTCAGGTTAGTGGCAAGGATGTGACTGAGTTCACTATATCTGTGACTTTAGGGAAAACCCTTGCTTTCTCTCTGCACACATTCCTATCTTCCCTCCCAAAGCTGTTATTCAGGTGTGACGGAAAATACCCAGGAGTGAAGCTAGAAACCTGGACTCCATCCCCACCTCTTGGTCTTTTCCTGGGTTTCACTCTTCACATCTGTGATACATTAAGTAACCTAACTCTAGGCTTCCAGATTCACAAACCAGCCCAGAAAGAAAGAGATAAGATAAAGACGAGTGCTCATCTGCTAGGGCTGCTGGTGCTGAGGACACTGTAAGCCTGTAGCTGGAACGACGTCTTTTGTGTGGTTAGATGGGGAGTTATCAGGTTACCTGTCACTTATATCGGAAAGAATGAATGAATCAGTGGCCAGCTCTATCAGAAACGTGTGTGGCAAAAGCCAAGGAGTTGGATGGTATCTTGCCATTACTAACTATATCCGTGCTTCTCAATCTGTGGGGCATGACCCTTCTGGGGGCCAAGCAACCCTTTCACAGGGGTAACCTAAGGCCATCAGAAAACACAGATATTTACATTACAATTCACAACAGAAGCAAAAGCACAGTTATAAAGTAGCAATGAGAATAATTTTATAGTTGGGGGTCACCACAACTGTATTAAAGGGTCACAGCATCAGGTGAGCTTCCTAATGTCTTTGAACATCAGGGTAGGACATTCATATCATTCCTTTCTCACCTAAACGCTTATTGCCACTTTCTCTGTCAGGTACTGTGCCAGGTCCTGGCAACACTGTACTAGCTAGACCTATAGAAGATTTGCTGGCATGAAAATGGACAATACAGTTCAATTCTGGGTGTATAAAGTGAGGATTTTAACACCAGATGTATAAATTGAGGGTATGACCGCTCCAAGGTATGGTTGAGAAGAGTTTTTATTGTAGATATGAGGGTGAGTACAGCCAGAGCATTGTCATAGTTAGGGTTTTACTGCTGTGAACAGACAGTATGACCAAGGCAGCTCTTACGAGGACAACATTTAATTGGGGCTGGCTTACAGGCCCAGAGGTTCAGTCCATTATCCTCAAGGCAGGAACATGGCAGTGTCCAGGCAGATGTGGTTCAGAAAGCTGAGACTGAAGGCAAACTGGCTTCCAGACAGATAGGACAAGGGTCTTGACGCCCACACCCACAATGACACACCCATTCTAACAAGGCTACACCTCTTACTAGTGCCACTCCCTGGGCCAGGCATATACAAACCATCACAGGCATCTCTCTGGAAGAGGCCAGGGCAGAGAAAATAGTAAACTGAATAGGGCCAGCAGGCTGGACCAGGTCATGGTAGGGCCGAGCAGCTGGCTGGGAGGAGAGAGAAGCCAAAAGAGAGATCAGAGCCGAAATGGCAGTTCTAAGGGAATGTGAAGCTGGGGGAGGGAAGCCCAGGAGCCAAAGATATGTAGGGAGGGTGAGGCGAGCTGAGAAGAGCCACAATATCTGCTGCCTTCCCCGACCCCCATGCTGAGGAAGCCAGGAGGTCAGCACGTGCTTTCATTTGTCTCAAGTTTTGTTTTTTTTTTTTTTTTTTTTTTTTGGACTAGACACTGAGAAAATAAATTTTCTTTTTTCTTCTCTTTTCCTCTTCTTTTTCTTTCTCTCTCTCTCTCCAAACTCCTTCGAGGAAGGGTCTTGCTATGTGACATAAGCTAGCAGACCCACAGTCTTCCTGCCTCAAATGCTGAAATTACAGGCATGAACCAACTACCAGGTGGGGATTTTACTTTGGGGTATCTAGCTTGTTCTCTGCTCATAATCTCTAGCACGTGGTAACTGATAGCCATTATTATTCCTTCAACTTCACCAGCTAATATTTCAGGTACGCTAGAGGTGACAAGCAACAGTAGACTAGGGAGGGGTAGCATAGACTTTTCCCTCCCAGCTGCCTCAGTGAGGGTTTCTATTGCCGTGAAGAGACACCATGACCACAGCAACCCTTAGGAAGGGAAGCAATCAATTGGGTCTAGATTACAGTTCAGAGGTTTAGTCCATTGTCATCATGGTGGGAAGCAAGGCAGCATGAAGGCAGACATGACACCGTAGAAATAGCTGAGATTTCTACATCCAGGTCCAAAGGCAACAGGAAGACAGAGTGACTGGGCCTGGCTTGAGAATCTGGTATCTCAAAGCCCCTCCCCTCCCCCAGTGACATATTCCCTCCTATAAGGCTACGCTGTGGGACCGTGAAAGGTAGCCTGGTTCCCGTTTGAGCTAAGGCTAGAAACCTCAGAGATCCTGAGGGGACAGTAGGAGTTTCACCTGTTCCTGGGCACCAGGCCCCGGTCACTGGGGAGCCATAGCCTCCCCCCCACACACATAGATTTGTGGCCATAAGTCACATAAGGGCAACACCCCAAGCCCCTCCATGTGTAGAAGACTTGACATAGGTTCAAGACAGACCTCCACTTGCATGAGGTACCTAAAGGCTTGGAAGGCTTAGCCAATAAGCTTCCCTTCCCAGACACTCCTCCCTGCAAAAGGTATTTAACCTCAGACCCACCCTGAGAAGTGGGGTTTTACTCAGCCACTTTCTGCCATGACAATAAATGCCTTAAAACCATGGACTGCCTCTTTTCATTGGATCCGCCATGGGGAGCCATGGAGAAGGCCTTCACCTATAGTGCCAGCATCTAATCTCCTGTAGAAGACCTCTCTGCCATCCCAGCCACGGCTACCACCAAGCCAAAGATTCTCCCCACCTCAGGACCAACTGGAGCTCCCCTCTTCCTGCCCCCACCCCAGCCCAGGGCTAGATCCAGCCTGAGGGGGAGAGAGGGCAATTTGTTCTCAGCTCTTCCAAGGCTTCCAGCGGCACCTGGATGTCCAAGAACCTGAGAACCAGATGGCCGTGACCTCGTAGCAGGCCCTGGGACCCCCAAGCCAGTTCCAGCTGTCCCGCACCTCAAACTGTGCTTTCCCACCCTCCGGAGCAGTGTCCCAGGGCTTCCATACAACCCAACATCCACTTGGCTACAGTGTGGGGCGTAAGCTAGGTCAAAACTCCCTCGTCCTGCCTCCCTGAGCTACCGAGCTCTGTGGCAGAGGAATGGACGTGGGACCCATAACCCTACATACACTTATGCCAATAGGGCCATACCTCTTAACAGTGCCACTCCCTAAGAGCCTGTGGGAGCCATTTTCCTACACAACTCCACCCCAGCATTCAAGGCCAGCTGCTGCGGACCGGGATTTCTTGCGGGGTCCCTTGTTCCGCAGGACGAGGGGTTCTGGCCAGGTGGGCACGGGATTCGGCTTTTGACAAACAGACTACACACGAGTGGTG
>NW_022196910.1:11154678-11171266 GCF_008632895.1 Mastomys coucha | reverse complement strand
TTATCCTTTATCAGGATTTTATCCCCGATATTTTGGATGTGACTGGAGTAGACGAGTGTGTGTGGCAGCCAGCTATTCATGTTTATCAGGCACTGAGCTGGAGGGTGCAACAGGAGTCAGGGCATTGGCCCGAGTTCAATCCATAGGGATTCTTAACTCTAAGAATAGCAATGTGCTACCAACATGCCTCTGGCAAAGAGAGTTTTCTCAGTTAAAAAAGCTCATTGGTTCTCAAGAACAAAACTTAGAAACAGAACTGCTTAAGCTCAGTCTGTCAGTTCTTGTTACAAAACACCAATAATGTCAGCCGTAGTTGAGTTTTCACCTTTCAAGCAAATTCACAACTTGGGCTGAAATGGCACACTGTTGGAAATAAGCCCAGAAGAAGAGAATGGTTTGTGTAGGACCAAAATAACCACAGAGCTAGCTCACCTTCTATTCTTTATTTTGCTATTTACTAAGTGTTTGCCCTGTATCAGGCCCTATGTTGGGAAGGAAGCCGACAGGAGCAGCAGCTAGCAAGCACATAAGAGAGCAACTGCGGACGGGAACCTGAGAGTCAAATACTCAAACACAGGCACACCCATATGCCCCAGGAACTCATCTAGCCAAGCTTAGCCAGGTCTTTAGAAGTAGCCTCTACTAAGGAGTCAGTTCACAATGGAGGGGTAGTTCTTGGTAGTGCACTTGTCTAGCCTGCCCAGGGCCTTGGCTTCAACCTCAGCATGTAAAAAGAAAGACATTAAGTCAGATGTGTCATTTGAAACACACACGAAGGGGTTCTCACCTGTTCGCTATTGCTGCATTATAAAAGACCTCGAAATGTAGTAGGGAATAAAAACCCTAAGACAGAGAGAGGGCTTGGGCATTTTTAGCCAAGTCTTCCTATGGAGTCCTGGCTGGCCTCCAAATGGTGGCTGTTAGGTCTCAGACCTGGGACCAATAGCTTATTGATATATCAAAGTAGACTCTGGTCTCTAGACTCCCTCAATCCCTACCCATTGCAGGGTCCTCCAGGGTGACATACTGTACCCCTTACCCTGGACTCTCCAGTCTTCTCCCTAATGGCTCTCCCCTGTATAATCCAGTAATTTTGGCTAGGTGTCTCCTTTTGCCTTTTACTTCCTGGCCAGTCCCTGGGCTTAGGCCGCCCACTCCATCATTGGCTCCTCTCTTGCTCTTGCTCTCCCTCCCCTCTCTCTCACAGGGGTTCAGTCTGGCCACGGTTATTCTGGGCTCTCCCAGATATCTGTTTCAGTCTCCACTTCTATTTTTCCTTATATTTATATAAAAACCTCATGCCCTATGGATCAGTCATGACCTCCTTTTTTTTTTTTTTTCTTTATTCAGTGGCAACCATGTCTCAGCCTCCCCAGTGCTGGAATTAAAGATACACACCACCATGCCAGCTAACATGCTAAGTGTTTTACTATGAGAAAGCAACATGAGGTAATGAAACTGCTCGGCAAGTGGACTCAGACCTGTTAATCTAACATCTAGAAGGCTAAGGCAGGAAGATCCAGAGTTCCAGGTCAACCTGGACTACATGGTGAGAAACTGTCTCCAAAAACCAAGGCGGTAAGGAGAGGAAGGGGATGTAGTTTATGGTAGAGCGTTCGTAGAAGCCCTGGGTTTGATCCCAACTGTAGGTGCTTAAAAAGTAAAGAAAGAGCCCTGCTGGCTGAGCCCTCTGGGCCAAGCCAAGCTGCCCTGAGCAGCCTGCCATCCCAGGGGGACCTAACAGACATCTATAGAATATTTCACCCAAACACAGAAGAGTATACCATCTTCTCAGCACCTCAATGATCCTTCTCCAAAACTGACCATATAGTCGGTCACAAGACCAGCTTCAGTAGATACTCCGGATTAAAGGTGGACTTCAATAGATACTCCGGATTAAAGGTGGACTTCAATAGATACTCCGGATTAAAGGTGGACTTCAATAGATACTCCGGATTAAAGGTGGACTTCAATAGCAACTGAGACACTGGAAAGCCTGCACACTCTTGGAAACTGAAGAACTTTCTACTCAGTGATCTCTGGGTCAGGAAGAAATAAAGAAAGAAATTAAAGACATTTTAGAATTCAATGAAGGTACAATATACCCAAATTTATGGGACACAATGAAAGCAGGCCAGAGAGGAAAGTGCATAGCATTAAGTGCCTCCATAAAGAAATTAGAAAGTTCTCATATCAGCAATCTAAAAGTATACCCGAATGCTCTAGAAAAAAAAAGAAGAAGAAGCAAGCACACCAAACAGGAGTAGAAAGCAGAAAATAATTAAAATCAGGGCTGAAATCAATCAGTTAAAAACAAAGAAAAAAATACAAAGAATCAACGAAAGAAAGAGCTGGTTCTTTGAGAAAATCAACAAGAAAGATAAACCTCTAGCCAAACTAACCAAGAAACAGAGAGACAGTATTCAAATAAATAAAATCAGTAATGAAAAGGGAGACATAATAACTGACACTGAGGAAATTCAAAGAATCATTAGGTCTTACTTCAAAAGCCTATACTCCACAAAATTGGAAAATCTTAACAAAATGAATGACTTTCTAGACAGATATCACTTACAAAGTTAAATTAAGATCAGGTAAACTGGGCTGGCGAGATGGCTCAATGGGTAAGAGCACTGACTGCTCTTCCAAAGGTCCTGAGTTCGGATCCCAGCAACCACATGGTGGCTCACAACCATCCGTTATGAGATCTGACGCCCTCTTCTGGGTGTCTGAAGACAGCTACAGTGAATTACGCTGGAGCGAGCGGGGCGGAGCGAGCGGAGCTGTCCTGAGTTCAATTCCCAGCAGCTCACGGCCATCTGTACAGCTACAGTGTACTCATACACATAAAATAAATAAATAAATCTTTAAAAAAAAAAAAAAAGATCAGGTAAACTATTTAAACAGCCCTGCAACCCCTAAAAAAATAGGTCATTAAAAGTCTCCTAAATAAACAAACAAACAAACAAACAAACAAAAGCCCAGGGCCAGACGGTTTTGGTGCAGAATTCTACCAGACTTTCCAAGAAGAGCTAATTCCAATACTCCTCAAACTATTCAAAAGAAATAGAAACAGAAGAAACACTGCCAAACGCATCCTATGAGGCCACAGTCACCCTGATACCTAAACCACACAAAGACTCAACAAAGAAAAAGAACTTTAGACTGATTTCTTTTATAAACATTGATGCAAAAATACTCAACAAAATACTTCCAAACCAAATTCAGGAACACATCAAAGACATCATCCATCAAGATCAACTAGGCTTCATCCCAGGTATGCCAGGATGGTTCACTACCAATCCACGTAATCCACCATATAAACAAACTGAAAGAAAAACAATCACATTATTATCTCATTAGACACTGAAAATGCCTTTTATAAAATATAACACCTCGTCATGTTAAAGGTATTAGAGAAATCAAGGATACAGAACACATACCTAAACATAATCAAAGCAATATACAGCAAGCCAATAGCCAACATCAAACTAGATGGAAAGAAACTTAAAGCATTTCCACTAAAATCAGGGACAAGACAAGGCTGCCCACTCTCTCCCTGTCTATTCAATATAGAACTTGAAGTTCTAGCCAGAGCAATAAGACAACAAAAGGAGATCAAGGAGACACAAATTGGAAAGAAATTAAAGTATCGCTATTTGTTAATGATATGATAGTATGCATAATCAACCCCCAAAATTTGACCAGAGAACTCCGCAGCTGAAAAACACCTTCAGCAAAGTGGCCTGATACAAAATTAACTCAAAGAAATCAGTAGCTCTCCTTTTACAAATGATGAATGGACCAAGAAAGAAATTAGGGAAACAACACTCTTTACAATAGCCATAAATAATATAAAATATCTTGGTGTAACTGTAACCAAGCAAGTGAAAGACCTGTATGACAAGAATTTCAAGTCCCTAAAGAAAGAAATTGAAGAAGATAACAAAAGATGGAAAGATCTTCCCTGCTCATGGATTGGTAGGATTAACATAGTGAAAATGGCCATATTACCAAATTCAATGCAATCCCACCAAAATTCCAACATCATTTTTTTATAGATCTTGAAAGAGCATCTCAACATAAAATCAGATACACTTAAGAAGTCTCATAGAGGGCTGGTGAGATGGCTCAGCGGGGAAGAGCACCGACTGCTCTTCGTAAGGTCATGAGTTCAAATCCCAGCAACCACATGGTGGCTCACAACCACCCGTAATGAGATCTGATGCCCTCTTCTGGTGTGTATGACGACAGCTACAGTGTACTTACATATAATAAATAAATAAATCTTTAAAAAAAATGTATTTATAAAAAAAAAAAAAAAAGAAGTCTCATAGAAGAGAGTGGGAAATACCCTTGAACACATTGGTACAGGAGACAATTTCCTGAACAGAACACCAATGGCTCAGGCTCTAAGATCAAGAATCAATAAATGGGGCCTCATGAAACTGCAAAGCTTCAGTAAGGCAAAGGACACTGTCAATAGGACAAATTTGCAACCTACAGATTGGGAAAGGATCTTCACCAACCCTCCATCTGATAGAGGGATAATATCTAAAATTTGCAAAGAACTCAAGAAGGCAGACACCAACAATCCAAATAATCCAATTTAAAAATGGGGTACAGAGCTAAGCAAAGAATTCTCAGAGGAATATCAATGGCAGAAAAGCCCTTTAAAAAATGTTCAGCCGGGCGGTGGTGGCACACGCCTTTAATCCCAGCACTTGGGAGGCAGAGGCAGGTGGATTTCTGACTTCGAGGCCAGCCAGGTCTACAGAGTGAGTTCCAGAACAGCCAGGGCTATACAGAGAAACCCTGTCTCGAAAAACCAACCAACAAACAAACAAATGTTTGAAGTCCTAAGTTATCAGGGAAAGACAGACAAATCAAAACAACTCTTAGGGTCCATCTTACACCCATCAAAACGGCTAAGAGAAAAGACTCATGAGGTAGCACACGCTGGCCAAGATTTGGAGCAAGGGGAGCCGTCTTCACTGCTGGTGGGACTGCAAACTTGTACAATCACTTTGAAAATCAATTTGGCAGTTTCTCAGAAAACTGGGAATAGTTCTACCTTAAAACCCAGCTATGGGGCGGGGTGGCAGGCATGGGGAGGGGGGAGGCAACAGGGGTTTGTTTTTGTTTGTTTTTTTGTTTTTTGGAGGGGAAACTGGGAATGGAGAAATTTGCATATAAATAAAGAAAAAAAAAAGAAAAAAGAAAAAAAAAACCCAGCTATACCACTCCTGAGCAAATACCCAAAAGATGTTCCACCATCCCACAAAGACAGTTATTCATCTATGTTCATAGCAGCTTTATTTGTAATAACCAGAAACAGGAAACCACCTAGATGATCCTCAACTGAAGAATAGATAAAGACATGGTACATCTACACAATGGAATATTATTCAGCTATTAAAAACCAAGACATCGTGAATTTTGCAGGCAAATGGATAGAACTTGGGAATATCATCATAAGTGAGGTAACCCAGTCCTAAAAGGCATTCATGGTATATACTTACTTATAAATTGTTGCCTCCCCCCCAGGTTCCACCTAGTGGCTGACTCAAGACAGATACAGCCACTCACACCTAAATAGTGGATGGAACTTGGGGACTCTTATAGAAGAATAGGAGAAAGGATTGTGGGTCCCAAAGGGGATAGGAATTTCACAGGAAGACCAACAGAGTTAACTAACCTAGACCCTTGAGGCTCTGAGAGTCTGAACCACCAACTGAAGAACATACATGTACTGGACCTAGGCCTCCCAGCTCATGTGTAGCAGAGGTGCAACTTGTCTTTTATGTAGGTCTTGAACAACTGGAACGGAGGCTATCCCAAAAGCTGTTGACGGTACGTGGGATATGTTCTTCTAGCTGGGCTGCTTTGACTGACCCCAGTGGGAGAGAAAGCATCTAGCCTGGCAGAGACTTGAAATGCCAGAGTGAAGGGGCGGGTTGGGGGTGGGAGACTACCCAGGGGGTCCCCACCTGCCCAGAGGTGAAAGGGATGGGGGAAGAATTGTGAGAGTGGAGCAGTGAGCAGGATGTAAAGTGAATTAAAAATAATAATACTTTAATTTTTAAAAAGAGTAAAGACTGGCAGTGGTGGCGCACGCCTTTAATCCCAGCACTTGGGAGGCAGAGGCAGGCGGATTTCTGAGATCGAGGCCAGACTGGTCTACAGAGTGAGTTCCAGGACAGCCAGGACTACACAGAGAAACCCTGTATCGAGGGGGGTGGGGGGAAGAGTAAAGAAATACAAGAAATCTCCTTTAAAAACTAAATTCATTTAATCTAAAGCTTAAGATAAACATCCCACAGACGTCTTCAGTTGTCATCTCTTAGTCCGTGGAACTACTCGGAAAATGGAGTGGTGGTATGGGACTTAAACTCTGTTCCTTAGAGTTCCAAGTACCTACTTTGTCTCTAGGAAGCCAAAGACACCTTCAAGAAACCGGGACGACCCAGGAAGCCAGCATACGGCCTGTTAGCATACGGCCGCGCCCACCTCACGCAAGGTCCCCGCCCCTTTCCCTTGGCGCCTGCGAATGACGTCAAGCGGGCGCCTGCACTTGCGCGCTGTTTCCCTCCGCGGAGCTCATAGTATCTCCCAGCTACCCGGGCTGCAGCCTGCGCTGGGTTCAAGCCGAAGATCATGAACCGCAGCCGCCAAGTGACCTGCGTGGCCTGGGTCCGCCGCGGCGTGGCCAAAGAGACGCCAGACAAGGTGAGGCCTGTGTGCGGGGAGGTGCCTCCGGATGCCAGCGGTCTCAGCCCGGTTTGGGCACGCTCGCGCCCGGCATGAGCCACGCGATGGGACCTGCCAAGGTTGGCCGGACTGTAGCCACGTGAGGTGTGGCTCCGTTGCCCTGGACAAGCAGAAACCGCTCGCCCCTTCCTGACCTGGAGCGGGGACCCTGGTCCCACCCCACCCCCAGACACGCGAGCACGTGGACTTTGTGCACTGGGAAGGGAAGGGGGTGTTTGCTTACAGTGATCCAGATAAAACGTTATAGGGCAGAGAGAACAAGGTGTAAGTGTGACACAGTATGAAGGAAGTCGTACAAAAGCTGGAGACCGTGGCAAAGGAGGCGGTTACTCCGGCGATTTTGTTCATTACATTGTTTCTGCAAGCCAAGCGGAGCCTGGAGTTCCGGGATGTGTTGGAGCGATATAAGGGCAAAGCCCTGTTTTTTTGCACTTGACTTTCGGGATGTCAAGGGGTGTAAGTGTCCTATAAGAAGTGAAGGGGTTGCTGTGGGTGTAATTATCTGGGTAGTGACAACTCGGTCTGTGATAGACAAGGGAGTGGCCTCGACATGAATTTACATGCGGTGAGGGATGGAAATACTCCTTATGGATGTAAATTCCACCAGAGTACAGAGAGTGTTTAGTCACTGTTTTCTTTGGTGTATTGCCAACAGCAAGCAACCAATGTTTATTTATAGGATAGGAACAACAATTACTTCATTAAAATTTCTCCAAAAGAAAGTTTTCATTTTCGAAGTATTGAGAGAATCTTAAAAATCCCTAGTTGTCATGCCCCAACCCCAAGCAATACAAACACCTTCGTGTTTGTGTGAATGTGTGCGCTGTCTGACTGAACACAGTGCTAGCCAATCGAGATAGAGTAGCTAGCCAAAGCACCAGAAATGTTCCTGTCTCTGTAATCCCCAGTGCTGAGAGATTACAGGTGTGCTCTACACTACGCCCAGCTAAGTGGGTTCTGGGATGGAGCTTAGGTCCTTATGCTTGCTCAACAAACACTTTACTGACTGACCTCCCTGCCTTCCCCAGGGAATTTTTCAACCTTTATCTTCTGGATCTTTCTCAGGAAGATTCTTATATCACAACATTTTTTGTTGTTGTTTTAGAGACCAGGTCTCACTCGGTTGCCCTCTGTGGCCTCAGACTTACAGCAATCCTCCTGCTTCAGCCTCTATACTTCAGCCTAAATACTTGTAGTTATAGGTGTGAGCCACTGAAGATCTGGAGGCTCTTTAGTGAGCAATTGATTCACCTTCAATCATGGGGTATTGCCATTATGGCCAACCCACTCTGTGGGCTTAAGTAAATAAACAATTCCAAATAAGTATTGGCCTTTACAAGATTAATGTAGTAGTGTTAGGTCTGGTCCGGTCCGGTCTGGTCTTGTCTTTTCTCCAGACAGGATTTTTCTGTGTAGCTGTTCTGTAACTACTCTGTAGATCAGGCAGGCCTTGAACTTAAAACCTACCTGCCTGCCTGTTACATGTCTTAAGATACTGAGTCACTGTTTAGGTGAGGGAATGCCAGTTTTGAAGAGAATGGCCTTAGTTTTGAACTCTATTAGAACCAAAAATAGCCAAATGGGAAATGTTACTGGAAGTGGGGAAAACAGAGCTGGAATTCAAGGTTAGAGGTGGGGGAAGTCGGGGTTGGGGGGCGGGGGTGTTATTGCTTCTCAGAAAGAATCCATTTACACTGGGCTAGGGGAAAAAGCAGAGGACCAATGTTATGTGCTGGTGGGTGACTACTGGCAAGAGAGGGAGGTGCCCTTGGAGTCTGAGATAGTTGGAAGAAAAATGTCAACCACAGATCCATTTTACAGAAGCCAAGCTATTTGAATATTGAGGAAGGTAGAGGAGCAGAATGAGCGTGACTTTTGAACAGTGTTAGGAGGGTGGGGTCTTAATCTCAAAGATTTGTACAAGCTCTGCCTCCTTAAGTTTAGAGCCTAGATCAATGTATGAGATCTCTTGACGGCTCTTGAGATTGTAAAACATTTGCTTGAAGACTCAGTTCAAAGGCTTCTAATGATGTCCATAAATATGCTCTAATGAAGTGTTTGCCCCCTTGTAGGTAGAGCTAAGTAAAGAGGAAGTGAAACGTCTCATTGCTGAAGCAAAAGGAAAATTACAGTAAGTCATTTCAAATAGTTTCAAAGTGTTGCTGACTGTGGTCAAGTCCAGGCAAAGCATGTCGTGTGCCTGTTGTTAGGAGGTGCCATCAGGGTGACATCCTTTCCCTTTCTGTCTTCACTCAGAGAAGAAGTCGGGAGTGAGGAAGAGGAGGCAGGCAGTCCTTCAGAAGATGGCATGCAGAGTGTCCCGACCCAGGCACGGCCTAGGGAGCCCCTGGAGGATGGGGATCCACAAGATGACCGCACACTAGATGATGACGAGCTGGCAGAGTACGACTTGGATAATTATGACAAAGAAGACAGCCCAGGTGAGAAGTGGCTCTCACCTCCGGGTCTGCCGAAGCGCTCTAGAGTCTGTCGTGTGGTCCCAAAGCTTTCATCTGTTTTAGATCAGATAATTTGGCTCAAGATTTGGACTTGTTTCCTAAACTAGTTTAGAAGGAAGCTCTGATCTGCTGGTCTAAGGTATAAATTTGAGATATAAGGAGACTGTCTACATGTCAGGTGTGACCGTCTGTAACTGGCTTGTGAGCTCTCTGCAGCTGCAGCACTGTTATTGGAGATAACGAGAAGAGGGAGCCTCAGTGGCAGGAGGGGAAGGCAATACAGTAGAGACCCCCAGTAGGAAGCCCAGGGAAGTACAGTACTGAGCGTGCTGGCAAAGCTGCTCGTTTGGCGCAGGGACTGGCAGGAGCTGTGTAGTTCGGTTCCTAGCCTTCTGGTACGGTCTCCAGGAAGCATTGGCTTGAGATCTGCAGGGTGAGAAGAAGGTGGCCCTATTGTCACCCTGAGTAGGTTAATAAGCTCTGTTGTGTAACCATACATCCCAGCTGCTCTGGAACCTGGTGGAATTCTCAGAGTCAGCAACTCCCAGTTTACAGCATCTGAAAAACAAATGAGCTGGCACATAAAACATCAGCTCTGTATGGTCTCTGCTGTTGTCTGCAGCAGAGTGAAGTTACCACCTCCACTCTGTTCTCCGGATTTCAGTGGGCGAGTGGGGGTCTGCAGAGGCATGCTGTTCGTTATGGAAAGGAGAGCACACAAGCACCAGAGAAGGCGCTTTCCTTACTTAGTGTGTTCTCGGTGCTGATGCTTTTGTGCTCTTTGGTTGTTGCTGCTGCTCTGATCCTCTTTCCTCATCTTCACTGCCCTACCAAGTAATGGAGGGGAACACAAGACTGTTGGGCTGTGTGGTGCTGTGGAGTCCGTGCTTTTCACAGGAGCTAGGATTTGGTTTGCCTTCCAATTTGGCCCTACCACGTGCCCTCAGTGCTGCCCTTGCCAAGGTAGTATAAAGATTCTCTCTTGAGGTTTGTGAAGGGCACGATTGTGAGTATGAGAGCCCTGCCTGCAGAGCAGCCTGGACGCCTGTGAAGCTGCCTCTGTAGCACCCTGACTTCTGGTCACGCGGAACAAGCTTGGAAATCTGAACAGAGCTCCAATGCTTCTTAAGAGGGTTAAATCTTGATTTAATTCTTTCATTCGAAGATTGGGACTTCCAAGACTTGGGAATTCATTCTAAATGTCAAATGGAAATGACTTGGAAGTTTGTACAGCTTCCTCTACTAAATATGAGCAACATGGTTAGTGATAAAGTAGACCCGAGCCAAAAACCAGAAGTCTGGGGGAAAAGTTTTGTCAAGATGATCTTTAACTTTTCTATTTTGATGCATGGATTCTGATTACAGATGCTGAGACCATTGGCGAATCTCTGTTGGGTCTTACAGTCTATGGCAGTAATGACCAGGATCCATATGTCACCTTGAAAGACACGGTAAATGTTTAGCCACATCAGTTTTCAGATTGGTCCTAAGTGTTGAAAGTCCTCATGGAATCCCTGCCTCTAGCCAGTGACTGTTTCCTCCCACTTAGGAACAGTATGAGCATGAAGATTTCTTGATTAAGCCGACTGACAACCTCATCGTTTGTGGCCGTGCTGAACAGGAGCAGTGCAATTTAGAGATACATAGTAAGTGAAGGAAATGCCCCTAGAAAGCTTTCCATGTAGTGTTAAAGTAGCACAGTGGACACTCTAGTGCAGCTTTAGGGGCCAGGTCCCACAGCGCCTCGTTTGAGTCGGTGACACAAACCAGGTTTACACCATACATCCTGTGCTGCTTATTCTAGGCATGTGTGGCCTAGAAACAGGTCCTTTGGGGAAGGGGTTCTTGTTTTTATTTCTTTATTTGTGTATGAGTGTTCTGCCTGAATGTAACCATGTGCATTGTGTATATATTCTTGGTGCCCAAGAAACCAGAACAGGGTGTTAGATCCTTGGAACTAAAGTTAGCAACCATTGTGAGCAGCTATGGGCACTGGGAGTTAGATAGAGGTCCTCTGCAAGAGCAGCAAGTGATCTCACCCCGCATTGTTTTGTTGTTTGCTTTTTAGCTACTTGAGATAGTTTCCAGCACAGAACATTCTGATTTCTTCTTTTTTTTAAAAAAAAAGGGATTTATTTATTTATTTAATGTGTATGAGTACACTATCGCTGTATAGATGGCCATGAGCCATCTATGTGGCTGCTGGGAATTGAACTCTGGACTGCCCCGCTCGCTCTGCCCCACTTGCTCTGGTGTAATTCTCTGCAGCTGTCTTCAGACAGCACCAGAAGAGGGCCACCGATCTCATTATGGATGGTTGTGAGCCACCATATGGTTGCTGGGATTTGAACTCAGGACCTTTGGAAGAGCAGTCAATGCTCTTACCCACTGAGCCATCTCGCCAGCCCCTCTGTTTTCTTCTTAATTCTACGCAGAGCTACCATTCTTTTTAACGATTTATTCATCTTATACATTTGCCTACATGTATGTTTGTGTACCTGGAGTGTTGCTACTTCATAACTATGTTTGCTTCTGTTATAAATCATATAAATCATATAAGTCATCTGTGTTTTCCAATGGTTTTAGGTGACCTCTATGAAAGAGTCGTTTGACCAACAGAAGGTCCACAACTCATAAGGAAACCTGTAATTATTAGTTGTCCATTTTAGACTACATATTATATTCTGTCAATATTTGTAAAATTTTTCTACAGTAAGGCTTTCAGTGGCATGTATAACATGAAGTTGTTCTAACTCCTAATGTCTTGAAACTTCTAGATAAGTTACCTGAGAACCATGCAGGTTAATTTTCTTTTTAATACCAATCCTATGTAAGAGTGGTGACATAGGTCTATAATCCAGCATTTGGGAGGCTGAGACAGAATCAATGCAAAAGAAATTTAAATAGTATTAGTCTCTGAGATTGGTTTTATACATGCACATCTGAATCATTATATCATCACCAGTTTAATTTACAATGTATGCCACACATTGGTGGTGGCCAAGGGAGTTGAAGGACTGTGCTTTTTCAGCAGGTAAAACATGACGTGAAATTTCCCAATTCCCAAAATCTGTCCATAATCAGATCTAGAGAAAACAGTCCTTACATTATTCTATGCCTTCTCCCTTAATAAGGAGCCTGTTACAGGGACAGGGGCAGCTGGGGCGTGCTTATTGGGCTTGCTTTTTTTTTTTTTGTTTTTTTTGGTTTTTTTGTTTTTTGTTTTTTTGAGACAGGGTATCTCTGTGTAGCCCTGGCTGTCCTGGAACTCACTCTGTAGACCAGGCTGGCCTCGAACTCAGAAATCCGCCTGCCTCTGCCTCCCAAGTGCTGGGATTAAAGGCATGTGCCACCACCGCCTGGAGCTTATTGGGCTTTCTTAATGTGCTCCTTAACCTTCTGTGTCCGTGAATGTTGAGGAGCTGCTTTTGTGAGTTGCCATATTTGAAAGGGAGTCCCTTAAATGTTTGGTCTACATTGATAGTCTTCATAAACTCTTGGAACACTGAAATACTTTTTGGCAGGTACTTAAATTTATAAAGACGATTACTTTCCTCCAAATGTTGTTTTTGTTTGTTCTTTCTGACTTAAAATCATCTAGACCTTTAGCTGATGACATCAGTCCTGCTTATAGGGTGTGTTTTTTGTAATGAAAGAAGCAAACAGAATCATTTATCTGGCTGGCAGTATTCGTGGGAAATGCCAGGTGAGAGTGTCTTAGACTGGACAGACACAAGACACACTGTATTAGTGTCTGTGACTCTTCTTCACTGTCCTCACCTGTCTTGTTTTAACAGTGTTCTGAGGTGGGTGACATCTCTCTTACTAAAGTCTCTCTTCCCAATCTTTTTAGTTTATAATCAAGAAGAGGAGTCTTTCTATGTCCACCATGACATACTGCTGTCGGCATACCCTCTGAGTGTGGAGTGGCTGAATTTTGATCCTAGCCCAGATGCATCTACTGGTAATTGGGAAACTCGTTTGTCCTTCGTGGGCCAGAACTGTTGTTGAGAGTTTGTGAAGCAGTACTTATGTAATCCCTAGTTTAATGTCACTTAATTGTTTGGGGTCTATCTCCAGACTTTAGATAAGCTTCTGCACTATGGGATGAAAGATACTACCTTGAAAGCTTTTTCAACTCGATCTATTGAATCTCGTGAAAGCCTAGTGTAACATGGTGTCATGTTACCAGCTGGAATTCAGGGGCAGAACCTGTCTCAGAAAACATTCAGTGAGCCAGATATGGCATGGTAGTATATCATTTGGGAGCTAGGGAAGGAGAATCTTGAGTTCCAGGCTAGCCTGGACTCAAAAAGCTTTAAAAGGAAAAGAAAAGAAAAGAGCAGATAAAAGTACAACAGAGACCTTATCCTGGGTACCTAGCTTCCATGATGCTCAGTCTTGATTGATCCTTTTCCCTGCAATAGTCCATGGAGGAGAGGCAAACATTGTTGCTTACCTGCAATAAGTTTCATAACTGAGGCCAAAGGATCAAACTTTTATTACTAAAATTAACAACTCTCAAGCTCAGGGATGGCTTGGGGACTGTTAGACCTGCAGGATTCCAAGATGGAGGCTGTAGTGAGGTTGAGAAGAACTGTTCAAGTCACTTCATGGTATGGTGCTAGGCTGGCAGATGTGGGTGTTAGTTTTGTAATGGGAAGGCATTATCTCTTTCCATAGGAAATTATATTGCTGTGGGAAACATGACCCCTGTCATTGAGGTGTGGGACCTGGATATAGTGGATTCTCTAGAACCAGTCTTCACACTGGGAAGCAAGCTTTCCAAAAAGAAGAAGAAGAAAGGGAAGAAGGTAAAGAGGAATGGGTATTTAAAAAGACAAATTGGGCTAAGCTACTGGAGAGCAGGGTAGAAGAACATGTATTTTTGCAATCAGATAATTTTGGTAGAACAGGAAAGAAAATTACAAGGTTGGTGTAATTTCTAATTTCAGAAACTCCATGTATTTTCTGGTTGCATGACACTTGTTGGCATGTAATCATCACACATATGATCCATCCAGGTGATGAGCCTTCATGTAGAATAGCTATTCTACTCAATGCTAGTTTGGGACTTTAATAAGTTTCTGTTTACCTGCTTGATTCTATTTTTCTTTTATACTTTAAAATAGGGTTGGGGAGAAGTGAACGGCAGTGTTGATAGGTTATGAATTACTATAGTTTCTTTTCTGAAAAAGAATATTTACAATGATAATTATAGGATGACAGCTTGTGATGGATTTTTTAATTAAAATATATTACAGAATTCCTCAGCAGAAGGACATACTGATGCTGTCCTTGACCTCTCCTGGAATAAGACAGTCAGGTAAAAGGATGGCGTTCGTGTAATGCGGTGTCTGTAGCATTCTAGTTCCTGCACTGTCCCTCTGCTGCGCTTGGGTCTTTGTGTCCATCTCCCCCCCGCCCCCTTTCCTGCAGTACATATCACCCGGGGCAGCAGCTGTGCTCTTCAGACTCATCCCCACATCCCCTGGCAGACTATGCTATAGGTGTTGTTTACATCCCTCCTCCCCACCACCGGGGAGCGTGCACCGCAGTGCCAGTGATGCCCCGGGACGCTGCTGCTCTCCGCAGACAGCATCCTCACTTTATTCATTTTTACATATCATCCATTTTTTCACCTTAAACTATGGCCAGATACTCACAGTATGCTGACACCATAAACACATAATCAACAAAACTATCAACTTGAAAATGATTTCCAGAGAATCTCTTTGTAACAACCATCTCTTTGTAAACCATCACTGACCTCTTTGAGTTTAATGAGTCAGTATGTTCACATTGTGCAGTTGCCACCCCCACCCAGTCTTCCCAGACTGAACTCTACCTTATAAATACCAACCCTGCCTTCTCCCCCCTCCTCCCATCCCTGGCTGCTTACCATTCCACTTCCTGCCAAAATGTATTTAGAATGTGTTTTGGTTTTGGTTTGAGTCTTGGGTTTTTTTTTTTTTTTCAAGCCATGGTCTCAGTAGTTATGGCTGTCCTGAAACTCACTGTATAGACGAGGCTGCTCTCAAACTCATAGAGCTCCACCTGCCTTTGCCCTGCAGGTGCTGGGATTAAAGTCGGGGCCATTGTATGTGGCATGTTCTTGGTGAATGATGTTGAGCATCGCCACGCTCGAGCATATGTATGGGAAATGTGTTTTTCAAACTGAATTGTGAAAGTATGTTATGAAGTAATACCTAGCTAGACATGTAGTTCCAATTAGTTCTGTAATGCTGTGGGTTGTCTTTTCATTCTCTTTGTAAATCATTCTAACGTTGATAGTTTTGTTGATTATGTGTTTGCATCCAAAAAGTGCTTCCTAACCCAAGGTCAAGACGTACATCAAGACGTATGTTAAGGTGCTGTTCTGGGATTTCATAGTGTTAGCTCCCACACTTAAGTCTGCCATCCATTTTGAAGGTATGTGGATGCTGAGATGGCGGTCAAACTTTTTCACAAGGATACTCTACTGTCCTCAAATCATTTGTTGAAAATATTATCACTGTCATTCCCCCACCTTGAACATTTCATTGTCTTGGAGCTTTTAAAAATCAAAAATACCAATCAGAGAAGAATACAAATTAAAACACAGTCACAACCCAGTGGGCAGCAGGCATATAGCGCCAACTCACTGGGAGGCTGAGGCCGGAATACTGCTCGAGCACAGGGTTTGAGACAACCTGGGCAACACAGTGAGACTACAGCCCAAACAAACAAAACAGGCTGGAGAAGTGGCTCACTTGTTAAGAGTGCTTAATGACCTCAGCGCCCACATGCAGTGGCTCACAACAGAATGTATTTTCTGAGATTTACTTTTGTTTGGTCCATCTATAGACTGTCCAGTTTGTTGTGATACTCATAACTCTTCTACTAATTTTAAAATTGTGAACTGTGTGCTTTCCAGTTTGATTATGGATCCCTTGTTCAGGCATAGAAATTTTAGAGTGGACTTGTCACTTTCTGGTGAGGTTAAGTAAGCTTTTGAGCAGAGTGGATTATTAAGCGTGTTGGTGTGGCCGAGTCTGTTCTCAGCTCATAGCTCAGCCTGGAGGAGGTGTTCCCATCTCAACATCTTCCAGTACAGATGGAGAAAGGCTTTGCCATTTTGACATTCTTTCTTTTATTTTGATCTTTGGTAGTCTTCAGAATGTAAGTCTTAAGGTTTGGTTTTTAAATGCCTAATAGTTTACTGTTTTGATGTTACAAGTGAACTTATATTTAATGCTCTTTGTTTTTGAAATGACTTCTCTTCTTTTGTTTATCTGTTTCTCAGAAATGTGCTGGCAAGTGCATCCGCAGATAGCACTGTAATCCTCTGGGATCTGTCTGTGGGGAAATCAGCAGCC
>NW_022196910.1:11114178-11152222 GCF_008632895.1 Mastomys coucha | reverse complement strand
CCTATGGCGGTTCAGTGGGCAGATCGAGAGAGTGACCTGGAACCACTTCTCACCGTGTCATTTCTTGGTAAGAATATGCATTGGTTTTTCTAATTCCATTATAGAGAGATTCTCAGAAAAGCATTTTCTCTGCTAGTATGTTTCTGGGCCTTAGAATTAAATAACTAAAATGTGTTGCTTAACAATAAAAAAACAACTACAGCCGGGCAGTGGTGGCACACACCTTTAATCCCAGCACTTGGGAGGCAGAGGCAGGCAGATTTCTGAGTTCAGCCTGGTCTACAGAGTGAGTTCCAGGACAGCCAGAGCTACACAGAGAAACCCTGTCTTGAAAAAACAAACAAACAAACAAAAACAAAACAAACAAAAAACTACAAAAAAAGTTAGTAGTTTGCAAATTAGCTAATTTTCAACTATTCCATTATGCTATATATTATTTTTATACTTTAAAATCATTTTACTACTTACAGTATTTTTGAAATACTAATCATAATAATATTCTGTTGTTTAAAGGTTTTAATAGAGGATCTGTGTAGCCCAGGCTAGCCTTGACCTTGGAAATCCTCCTTCTACCTATTTTTTTTAATGGTTAAATCAGTCCAAAAGATTCTTAATTCCTTATGTGTAGATTAAACTCGAGAGATGAGGATTAATAGCACTGTCTACCAAGTGGGAAGAAAGTACAGCCTTTCTAAACGTCCCACTAACATCAGCCAAACAGGAATAAAGTCCTAGTGGTGCAAGTGATGGCTGTCTCCTACCCTGCTGCATTGCTGCTGTGTTTGTGTAGAACTTTAGGTCTCTCTCTCATCTTTCTTTACTCCTTGATTCTTAAGAGCGTTAGCAGTTTATTTCCATCTCTCACTCGACTGTACGGCAATATTGAGGCTTTATTTGACCATGCCATTCTTCCTTACTGGCTCCCAGTATCCATCTTCTTCCCTCTGGCTGCCTGTTTCTGTGTGCTCCTCAGCTCACAGGAGCAGCCATGCTCACCAGGACTCTGGTGCCCGCCCAGTGCTCTTCAGTTACACACATACACACACATTGATACCCCCATGTTCTGTGACTGCCATTTCTGTGTTTCTACAACTCTTAACTCTGCTCTCTCCTGCTTCATGAACATAGCTCATACAAAAGTAAGTTCTTGTGTTTAATCTGTAAACAGATTTTACTGTAACTTATTTACTTCTCCACTGCCACATTTTAGTGTCACATAACACGATCCTGCCTATCTTTTCCTCTGCAGGCCAGTACGGATGATGGCTTTGTATATAATCTGGATGCACGTTCAGATAAGCCAATTTTTACACTTAATGCACACAACGATGAAATCTCTGGTGAGCACGAGTGATGTTTCTTTCAAAGGCATTAAGTTATGGCAAAGTAAATCTAAATCTTGGGCAGTAGCTCCTGAGCTGATCTTCTCTTCCAGGTCTGGATCTGAGCAGTCAGATCAAAGGCTGCCTTGTAACTGCTTCCGCAGACAAATTTGTGAAGATCTGGGACATCTTAGGAGATAGGCCAAGTCTCATTCATTCCAGAGACATGAAAATGGTGAGCATCTCCCTGACATTTTTTCTGTGTTTCTGACCTATCCACTTATCTTTTCCTGGGAATCCCTGCATCCAAGGATTGTTGAAGATAATTTTGAGCTAGTTTAGTTTGGTGGGAGGATGTAGGGAGTGACCACAACTTATCCTTAACTCAGGGCTGCCTTAGGACATCTTGCAAGTCGAGAGGCACTAAAGCTATTGGGGTCTCTTTATTTACTTGTCATGACTAGCTCTGTCTTACATCAAAGTTGATAATATAGGTGAGCAAAACATTTAGAGTAAGTAGTATTTATTAACAGATAGCAAGTACTGACTCGGTAGGGCCCTGAGTTACGTGAATAACATTGTTAGCACAGTAGAGTATCACAGTGGCTAAAACCACGTGTGCATGCACAGAGCTTACTGAAAGGCAGGCAGGCAGGCAGGCAGGCCATGAAGTTTCTTAGTTCCTCCCAAGCTTATATTTATATGAATACTTGATTCAGTACTTATCCCCTAATGAGTTATCTCACTGAGGGGTTTTATTTTTCTTGTTCTTACTTTAATGCATAATTTTTATTTATAATAATGTTTACTTATAAGGGGAGCTAGAGAGATGGCATTTACTGCTAAGTCTGATGATCGTGTTGTAAAAGGAGAGCCAACTCCTGCAGGTAGTCCTGAGCACACACATGTGTATCCCACACATAAGATAATGTAATATCTGCCAATGCTTTGAAGGGGGAGGATACAGCTCAGTGGTAGAGCACCTGCCTAGAAACCTCTGCTTCCCAACCTGCATACATGCAAAGAGACTACTTAAGAAAAAAGGTGGCCAGGCGGTGTTGGTGCACGCCTTTAATCCCGGCACTTGGGAGGCAGAGGCAGGCAGATTTCTGAGTTTGAGGCCAGCCTGGTCTACAGAGTGAGTTCCAGGACAGCCTGGGCTACACAAAGAAACCCTGTCTTGAAAAATCAAAAAGAAAAAGAAAAAAGGCTTGATAGTGACCTATGGTATCAGTGTTATTATTTGAAAAGATGAATACAGTTTCTGGGTGTACACAACAAATTAGATTAGTAAAAGATTCCTAGAAGAATGAGACCTATAAACACAGTGACACCATGACCAGCCTCAAGGTTCATCTGAAATGCTGTATTTATCTAGCTTTGATCAGCTGATCAAACCTGTTCTTTTTTTTTTTTTTTTTTTTTTTTTTTTTTTTTTTTTTTTTTTTTTTTTTTTGGTTTTTTTTGTTGTTGTTGTTGTTTTCAAGACAGGGTTTCTCTGTACAGTTCTGGCTGTCCTGGAACTCACTCTGTAGACCAGGCTGGCCTCGAACTCAGAAATCCGCCTGCCTCTGCCTCCCAAGTGCTAGGATTAAAGGCGTGCGCCACCACCGCCCGGCTTCAAACCTGTTCTTATGAGTAGGGTCTGACCTAGAGGTTAGAACTCTCTAGGACAGAAATCACTGACTGTTCTTTTCTCCCCAGGGAGTTCTCTTTTGTTCTTCATGCTGTCCTGATTTGCCATTTGTTTATGCCTTTGGAGGACAGAAAGAAGGGCTTCGGGTTTGGGACATAAGCACTGTCTCTTCAGGTAAGAACCTTCAAGCTCCTGCTCTTTCTGAAAGCATAGGGACTAAGAACAAGGCTAGAATTTAATGTGTTGTGTAGATGACAAAGGCATGCCCAGTGCGCATCCTGTAGTCCTTATTTAGAAATGGGGACAGGCATAGGTAAGCTGGCCTTCAGAGTTAAAATGTAAGTAATTTTTTAATTACCCTTCCCTTCCTCATCATCTGAGTACCTCTCAGTGTGTTCCTTTCCCAGCTACTCCAGCTCCCCCTTCAGTTGTCTAGTGTGGGTAAACATTATATCTCCACTAAATCCTCCCTCCAACAAAGAGGAAGGATGCTAAGATTTGTCTGGGTTGCTCTGGTTTGAATTTATAAGTATGTATAGGTTATGTATGTATGTATAAGTTATGTATGTGTGGTCATGATACAAAGGGGAAAAAGAAAACCTGGAGTAGAGCCCTGTTCCAGGGCAGATTAGAAAACAATAGAACAAGCCCAAGAGAAGTACAAAAGGACAATAAAGAAAAGCTACACTCACTCAGTATGTTAACTGATCAGGCTTCCAAGTTGCTTACTTTCTGACTTAGTATTAAATATATTCTAAGTTTTCACCTCACCGCAGACCCTTGTTTTATACTCTAGTCTTTATAGGACTCTTACCTCCTTATCTCATGGTTTCTTTCAGTAAACGAAGCATTTGGAAGACGGGAGAGACTGGTTATTGGCAGCACAAAAGGTTTATCTGTTAATGGCCCCTGTGGGAGCAGGAGCCCACAGACACCAATGGAGTCCTGACAAAGATCAGTTTCCTGGTGTGCTTACCTAAACTCAGTTCCCATTGCCATTCCTTTCTGCAGCTTTGGTGGCAGTCTGCAACCTTTGGACTGTCTTCAACTGGACAGAGTTCTTACATTTCTTCAAAATAAAGATTTTTTAAAAATGATTCCTTAAACCGGTCATCTGACCCAGGAACTGTAGGTTTATAAAATGCATGGATTTTCTGAGACGGGTCTTGCTGTGTTAGCCAAGCTGCTGTGGTGGCTCATGCTTGTCCCACACTGGGGAGGAGAGAAAGGGGCAGATGCCTAGGACCCGTGGCCAGCCAGCCTGGCCTGCTCAGGGATCCACCTCTCTCCTTCTTCCTTTGCACAGTAGGTTCTAGAAGTGAATGCCCTTGTGTTTACAAATCAAGCATTTCACTCACTGAGCAGTGTCCTAGCCCATTGTTTTTAAAATGTGATCCCTAAAGGCATTTTCACCTTTTGAATATTAATCATATTTTGACAGTGCTACCACCTTTTGGTTATTTTCAGGGATATTTTCTTTCAAATGTCAATATTTTTAGAATGGGGATTTAGTTCATACAATTTTCTGTGATGAAAATATTTTACTAAATAGACAACAGGCTGTCAAAGTAGTATTCTATAACCTTGTAAATTTTGGTTCCAGTAAATTCTCCGTCTAGTTATTTTAAATAAACTTGAACTTCTCAAGCCCCTAAAGAACTCTGGAGTTAGAGGTCTAAAGTTAGGAATCTCACATTGAATGACTTCAGTCACTCAGCCTAACAGAGAGGCTGTCCACCCCCTCCTCCCAGACTCTACCAATTGCTAAGCTGATTTCCAAGTTTTTTGATGTTAGTACTTTTTGAAGTAATCCAGTGGTTAAGTTTGTTTCCCACACAGTGACTGTTGTGTGGCAGATAACTGGGAACCACGGGATGCAGAGCTTTGACTGTTTATCTAACTCTGCGTCTTAAAAACTACCCTCACTCCTGTCAGGCTTTTGTAAGAACCTACAAACTGTCACTGTGAAAATAAAATTAACATGTAGTGGACACTTAATATACTTTCCCTTCTAAATAATTACGTTGGCTTTGACCTTGAAATTAAATTTCCTGGTTCCGTCCTGTATTTCACACCTAGGTTTTCCAGACCAGGTCTATTCATCTTCAACATCCAATTGTCTTTACAGAGCTAGGATTATGGTTCACTTTACTCCTCTTTTCTGATAGGACCTTTGACTCCTGTTCCAACACTTTTAACACGCTGTACATACAGTAGCATGCAGCAAAACAGTATGCAGTCAATGACAAGGGCCCCATGGATTATAGTGGGGTTGGAAAAAATCAGTGATGAGCAAGTTACAGTATAGATACTCTAACATTTTAGCACAAAGCACTGCTCATGGTTTTGTGCCTGATGCAAAACTAAAGGACATATAGCATGTAATACAGAGTATACTTGGGGGTAAAACCACATTACATGGCAACACTATACCACAATCTTCCCACACCAATGCTGAGGCCGCACTGAATGACAGTCTATGCCATCTGGGTTTGAGTAAATACACTGTGCTGTTGCAAAGCAATGAATCTCCTAGTGACATGATGAAAAGATCCTTGTCTCACTATAAGCAATATCATTAACAATGCTGCTTTAGCATGACTTAAGACATAGGCACTGTATTTGCAGGGTTCCTATGTAAACTCCAGCCTGCTTCAGAATCACCTGCAGCAGGGAGCCTAGTGGACTGACTAGACACCTGGGGCTTTATAGTCCTCAAGTAATGTGAAGCCAGATTTTGGAGGTCCTGAAAAATATTGTGTATAAACAGGCCGTTGCAGATTACTAAGCAGTCTCTCATTCCTCCTACAATGCCTCAAAACTGCTGGCTCTATACATGTCCATTTTTTTGTTGTTCTGTGTTTTGTCTTTTGATTTAAAACAGGGTCATATAGTTCAGGCTGGCCTTGAACTTGCTGCAGTCATCCTGTCTTAGTCTCCTAAATGCTAAGATTGCCAGCTTGTGTCACCACAATGCCTTAGATGGTTTCTGGGCAGGAAAAGGTGTCATTGTCTGAGATCCATAGCCTAAGATGCTTCAAGTACATATACATATGAAAGAAAAACTAAGGAGCAACAACAATAAAAATATATACAGGTGCCATTCTCCTGACTGGTGGCAACAGAATCCACTATGTGTAGCTGCCTTTCACACTGCTCACCCCTGACGGTTGTTCTCAGAGATGTAGTTAGACAGTTGCCAGGGCATTGGCAGTACTGCCTAGTGGCTGAATGCCTTTGTAGGCATCCATCATGTTTCTTCTGCATGAGTCCTTATCCAAACTTAGCTATCTGTAAAAGGATTCCAATCACTGCATAGGGATTCAACTTCAGGACCTCATTTTACTTTGATTAAATGTCCAAATACACATTGGCTGTGTATAAAAAAAGATCATTCTTCTATGTGCTTCCAGGAGATAAGTTGATGGGATAATTTAGGTTCATGACACTGATGGACTAAAAGCTGCTGACGTATTTATGTTTCTTAGGAAACTGGTAAAAGAGCACTTCCTGCAGTTATTGCACTTCTGTACCTAGGTCACCAGTTTAAAATGCCTGGTATAGACCTAGACTATGACATCCTGCTGCCTCTCATGGCACATATGCCAAGAAATATGAGCAACTCACCTTTTAAGGAACCACCAATCATAATCTTTAGCCCAGAAAAGGAATTATTCCTGTTTAATTTGCAAAGTTTAGGACTTCCTGGCTTATCATGTATCCAGTTTATCTTAAGATCTGTACTGACACTGGGCAGTGGTGGTACACGCCTTTGATCCCAGCACTCTGGAGGCAGAGGCAAGTGGGATTTCTGAGTTTAAGGTCTACACAGTGAGTTCCAGGACAGCCAGGGCTACCCAGAGAAACCCTGTCTCGAAAAACCAAAAAAAAAAGATCTGTACTACCATGAAAAAAAGGTAGGCAAGTCTAAAACACAGTATTATTAAGAGGCATCCACACAGCCTATCACCCCACAGTAAATCCCAGCTGAGAACTTTTGAGCTGGATCCAGAGCACACATTTACCATATCCTGTCAGACAGTGTGCCACTGACCCAAAAGCAATAATGAACATGACCTGCAACAAAGCAGAAAAGTTTAAATCCTACCAAAGGGTATTTGTTAAGTTATCTCTTAAAAGAATAATTTAAAATATGCCACTTAAACCCATGAGGTTGAAGGGTGGAAGCTATATCCTTATAGCAAGGATTTTCTGCCCTTCCTCTTGTCTTGTGGTTCAGGGTATTTAGCTTAATTATTTTGAAGAGCATCTCTGTGTAGGTAATGAAAGAATTTAGCCCAGAATGTGCTCCTAAGAAAAGGGAGAAATTACTTGGAACACTAATGGTGATGAGAGAGGCTTCATGCTTTAGTATTAACAGCCACCCACAGCACTGGCCTTCAACTGTAGACCTGCTAGTTTCCAAGGAGACAGTAAAGCCCCACCTTAAGAGTGCAGGAGAGGCTACAAATCCAGCAGCAGTCTGAACTCCGTTACACAGAATCAATTAGGATAGGATCTCAGAGCCAAAACTAAGAAGACTTCCTTTTAACTTTCAAGTTCTTCCACAAAACATCATGAGAAATTCCGTATTTTCATTAAAAATGATTTAATTCTTCCTAGAGGAATACAGATTTGAATGAAATACATTCATTCTATAAATACATTAGCAGCAAAACCTTCCCAGCAGAGTCCTCTACTCAAGCCAAGGTTGTGCCTTTGAGCAGGAAGGCATGTTCCATCAATCCTGTCAAGTTCAGGATGTGTCGTCTGCTTCTTGACAAAAGCTGGGTGTGCCTGCTCACAGGGGGTGACTAATAAGCCTTCTCTGTCTTCCAAACCCTGTGGTATCCTCTACACTTAGCTGGTGAGGACCTTCAGCAAGGAAGACAACTGGGAAGGCCTAACTGAAACCCACAATGCATTTGGAACTACTGTTGCTTTCAGCTAGCAACATTTTAATGGTTTTCATACAGTAAACCTACATTTTAAAAAAAAAATCATTCCCCTCCTTCCTCCTGTGGGCAGAAGAACCAATCTTGTCAGGTGAGCCCATGTGCACTTGCTGACTGGAGACTACTCAGCAGGAATCATTTGAACACTGTGAATATTCTAGGTCACTCTAAAAGACTGAAGGCTTTCCTGAAGACAGAGACATGGCTAGACCACAAAGATGTGCACATACAGATAAACCAGGTGGCTAACCTTGGATTCCTCTACGAGCCACTGTCCTCTGAACCATGACTGATTCTTTACCTGCCCTTTCAACCCCTGCTGAGACTGAGAAGCAGGATCTAAACTCCCAAGTGGCCAGAAGGCAGGCAGGTATTACTTTTCAATTAATTACAGTCATCCTAATACTTGCACAGCTGTTACAATCCTCTCTGAAATACATACCTTACAATAGTGCATAATGTGTAGTTAGCAGTGGGATGGCTCACGTTGGCTGGGGGAAAAAATGGAACAATGAGAAATCTGATTTGTGTAGACAAAAGGGCACTTTGACTCAAGCACAAATGCATCTCCCAAATTACATGTAAATAAAGAACAGATATCAAATGGTGGCCCTTTCATTGCCACCCATTACTGAAAAATAGGACAGACGCAGGCCTTGTCTCCCAGTCCATCTTAAGAGAATCCACTGGACATTCCTCCGTAAGTGCTTAGCGACCCCCACTCAGCCCACT
This sequence comes from Mastomys coucha, assembly GCF_008632895.1. Classification (NCBI taxonomy): domain Eukaryota; kingdom Metazoa; phylum Chordata; class Mammalia; order Rodentia; family Muridae; genus Mastomys; species Mastomys coucha. The sequence continues at coordinate 11,143,577 of NW_022196910.1, read as the reverse complement.
TCTAACAGTGGCTTGGTTTTCTGTTTTCCCAATGTGTGCTCCATCCTAAGCAGTTGCTTTCTCCTCCTATTTATGTGTGGAGAGAGCCTCGTCTGTTGAGTAAATAGCACTGTTCATCCTGCAGTCCTCTGCCCTCATGGAGTCTGCGAGACCTTCTTCCTCTGAGTCTTCGTCCTCGTCCTCTTCCTGTGCTGAGGAACTGGAGGTGGGCTCTCTGCAGGTCTTCAGGTGGCGGGTGAGATGGTACTTGGTTAAATAAGCCTTTGTACATTTTTCGCAGACATAATCGCGTTTTCCTTCATGAGAATTGAGATGCTTCTTCAAATGGTTTGTTCTCAAGAACAGTTTATCACACTTCGGACACTTGATCTGGCGTTCTCTAAGAGAAACACAAGAGTGACATCTGCTTGGGGTGTAAACATCAAGCCACATAAATTCCCTAATCTCAGGCCTTTATAGGAACTTTTAGAACCAGGCTGCTTTTCTCTTCTATAGTACTATGCAAACAGGACCATCAAGTGTAGGTTTCTTTCACTGAAAATGAAGCCTATGATAGTCACTCAAGGTGCCCAAGTACCTGTAGTTTGTTCCGTTCCATTAATATGAAGTATTTACAATGAGTCTGCAACCGGTTTCTCTTATTCTTCATAGTCTGGTGGCTTTCAGTTTTATATTTTCATAAGCAAGAATATCTACATCTGTGTGTGTGTGTATATATACATACACATATATACATACATATACATATATATATGTGTTTATATTGATAGATGGATAGGCAGACAGACCGATAGATAGATGGGGGATATACACAGGAGAAATATACACTTGGATCAAAAGATGTGTCCACCTTCAAGGTCAAAAAAGATGAAAGCTCTGCTGTTTTATGCACACTAAGCAAGCACAGAACCACAACTCTTGTTCCTAAACAAATCATAAAGTACTGTGTTCACTTCTGAAAGACCAAACTTGAAACTAACCAATAGGCCAAGCCGCAGAAAGTATAAAGACATATGTCCTGATAAAAAGAGAGCTATACGGAAACATGACAGTGACTGTTATGTTACATTATATAAATAGCTGTTATGTTACAGAGTGGTTAGAGCCTGGGGATGTAACTCAGTGGTAGAGCACTTGCCTTGCATGTGGAAGATCCTAGTTTCAATTCATAGCATATACCTTCACCTTCCTATCCCCGCTCCCCCCACCACCACCAAATTACCTTGACTGTGTGGTATTCAGAAAGAAAGAACATCCCCATCTGCCAGAGACATTTTGAAAATTAGTATGTCCCAATACGGTATATTCAGTCTCGTGGGGACCTTTTTAAAAACAGCAAGACAGAGTTTAAGATAAGTCTTAAGAAAGAACAATAAGGACAAATTTAGCTGTGGAGGTAGACTCCTACAACCCTACTTCAAGAAAGTGGGGAAAGGAAGGGAAAAGGCTATGCTGGGGCTCTGGTCCCAGCCAATTACATTAGAATCCCTAAGGTGGGAGGGACCCTGTCAGCAGTTGTTAACAGGCAGTGTTAGCACTGAGTCTCTCCCTACCATCTCCTATAGCCCCAAATTCCTATTTTGAAGCCCTCACCTCCAGGGTGATGTGGGGCTTTTTGGAACTGGGTTTAGATATAGTAGAGAATATGGAGCCTAGAAATGTGTCTTAAAATACGAGGAAGAAACTGAAGCTCTTGTTCTCACTAACATCCCTCTCACCACCTACCCTCCAACTAGGAGGCTGGGGTGCTTAGCAAATGGTGCTGTTTCCTCACAGCTCTGTAGGCTAGGGCAGGGAACTTGCAGGCCCAACTTGCAGTGCACTCGTGGCTACTTCCTCCTGCTGGGATCCTGCTCTTTACAGCGTTCTTTGAGAATCTGCACTGAGGACAGCACTCACATGACTCACCTCTCATACTGTACAACTTCTATTTGATAATCAGAATTTCACACTATCAATGAAACTAATGAAGGCTGTTGTAAAAGATCCTGTATAGGGCCAGCAAGAAGGTTAAGTAGAACATTTGCCTGAGACCTGACAACTTGAGTTAAAGTCCCAATATCCACATGGAGGATGGGGGGGCATCCATAAGTTGTCTTCTGACCTCCATATGAGTACCATGGCATGTATGCATCACACAAACAAGTACATACAAATAAGTAAGTTTTTAAAAGATTCTTTAGGGTGGTATAGCAAATACAGTAGTGCCTACCTGTGACCTCAGCTAATCAGGAAGCTGAGCTAGGCTAAGCAAAACTCTCTAACCAAAAAAGGGAAAGAAAAAAAAAAAGTCCTTTTGAGAACTACACTAGATCCTGACTCCTCAGCATTTACAATGAACTCCCCGTCTTCTAACACTTGCTCAAAGCTGAGGATAACACTATCTACTGCTTCTGTCTACTACCACTATACTAACAGTAGGAGAGACCATTTCTTACACCCAAATTCAGTAAAGCATTCCTGGGCAGTCTCCTGCCTGGCGCCCAACCCCTTGCTCCATTTGAATTACTCTCTGTCCATCTGAAACAGAAGAGGTATGTCAAACAATCACACCCCTCTACTTAAAGTCTGTAAATGCCCACATAGCTACATATACACAACTAATATTGGTAAACCAAACACCTAAAAAATGCTTAATTGTTTCTCTATTAACCATAATTTCAATACACACACACACCCTTAGCACAGAACTGCCCTAGCAGACAGTGGGTAGGGGAGCCAAATCTGTTCACAGTACACTATTATTCTGAGAATGAAATTTAATTTCCTTGGTAGACCTTCAACAGGGACATAGCTCAGTAGAGTGCCTACCTAGCATCGAGAGCCTGTGTTGGATCCCCAACACTGCACAAAAGGTACGTGCCTCTGATCATAGCACTAATATTATCTTATTAGGTCATCTCTTAACTACATGGTGAGTTCAAGGCCAGCCAGGGATACATGAGATTTTATCTCAAAAAAAGAGATTGTTTATGATGTAGGGTCTGCCTCTCACCACACTCTCCAAAGTAGTAAGTAGTATTTTCTTTCTTTTTTTTTTTTAAAGACTTTATTTATTTATTATATGTAAGTACATTAGCTGTCTTCAGATCTCATTACAGATGGTTGTAAGCCACCATGTGGTTGCTGGGATTTGAACTTGGAACCTCTAGAAGAGCAGTCAGTGCTCTTAACAGCTGAGCCACCTCAGCAGCACAAAGTAGTATTTTCTAACACAGAGAAACACGTTTGATATTCTCTGCTTCTGTGTTTCTGCCTCTGGTATTTTCACACCCTTGCTGTCACCTAGAATATCATTCTAACTCCTTACCCTTCTCTATTTTCTTAATTCTAACTGAGCTTAAGACCAAGCTCAAATTACTAGGGAGTGTGGCTGATCCCCAAGGCTGGCTTATGCGCCCCTTTTCAGTAATGGGGACTGGACCCCTGGTCTTAGGCTAGATAATTGCTATATTATTTAGCTGTATTGCCAACCCTTTGTTTTTAAGATTTTATTTTGTTTGGTTTTGGTTTTTTTGTTTTGTTGTTTTGTTTTTCAAGCCAGGGTTTCTTTGTGTAGTATAACCTTGGTTGTCCTGGAAACTGGCTCTGTACATCAGGCTGGCCTTGAACCTACAGAGATCTCTGCCTCCCAAGTGATGGGATTAAAGGCTTGCACCACCTTCATCCAGCCTTTAAGATTTGTTTTTATTTCATGTATATGAATGTTTTGCCTGGATGTACGACTGTGCACCACTTGCCAGCCTGGTGCCTAAAAGAGGCATGCTGGAACCGCTGGAACTGGAGCTATAGTCTGCTGTGAGCCTTCATGTGGGTGCTTGGAATCAAATACATGTTTTCTGAGAGTAGTGCTCCTAACCACTGAGCCACCTCTCCAGCACCCTCTATTTCTGTTCTGACTATCTTCTAACTCACAATCTGTCTGCTTCAGTCTCCTGAGTAGATGAGATTATAGGAGTGTCTTGCTGGATCAGATTCCAGTGCTGCTTCTATATGGTCTTCAGCACCCAATGCAACTCAGCATGGTGACTACTAACTGACTCATCTCACGTTCCAAACTCGGAGCTCTTTGAAGATACAGACAGGTCTTTATCTCTATCCCCAGCACAACACTGAGAGCATCAAGCATCAAAGAGGTGTTTAAAAAACTTCATGTTTTAAAAACATGGGTAAAAAGGAATACAAAGAACATATAAAAATAAGAACAGAAACAGAGAAGTGAAATCTTCCACAGTACAGCCTAACGACTGGCACAAGACATGTAGGAAAGGCTTTGGAAGGCAAGTGAGCTTTCTGGAGACGGCCCACCATTGTGCATGGCTGGGATGGGGACTCTAAGAGGCATGGATCTTAGAGACTCTGTCCCAGGACTGCTTCTCATTGCTGATATGCCTTTCCTGCCACTACTTCATAGCCTAAGGATTCCTGGGCTCAGCCCACCTATTGGGCAAACTTCCTACAGATCAATATAAAGATGTACTTTCATATAATAATGCTGTTTAGATGAATTAATAACTTTATAGAACTCCTGATTTGATTCAAGTAATTTTAGGAAGAAAGTTTAAAGAGATGGTTTGCCAAAAAGATAATAAAGTTAGAATTAAGAATAGAACATGCCCCTGCCTCATAGAATAGTAAGTAAAGGCTGTATAATAAGGAAAACAATGAGCTTTCATAAACTGCACTAAGAAGAAAAGCAGTCTTGGTACAAATTATGACCAGAAAAAAATTCATTCTCAGTCAAGTCAAAGGATAAGGCCACATGTATACAGTAAGATCAAACAAGGCCACATGAAACTGTTGCTTTGAACTTATGAAGTTACAGAATGAAATACCACTTTGAACTTACTATCAACATCCTTCTGTAACTCCTTTTTGTGCAACATTTTATCTGTGAGGTAATTTTATAAAGAACTTTTGTCTAAGAAGGTATAAAAAAGGCTAAGAGAAAAAATAAGGTATGACTGTTGAGGCTCTGCCCCACCCATCAAACGTGTTTATGTGGATATATGCATATGTCTGTCTGTAGGTATGTACATATGTACTCATATATATATATATGTGTATGTACATAAGTATGCATGAACATTTGTAAAATTGATGAAACTGCTGGTCAGGCCCAGCCGTGAGTGAGTGAGTGAGTGAGTGAGTGAGTGAGTAAGTGAGTGAGTGAGAGAGAAAGTGTGTGTGTGTGTGTGTGTGTGTGTATGCATGACTTTCTCTTTATCCTTTTTCTTTCTCTCTGGCTCAGCAAGAGTTAATGAGCTCCAACTGGCCAGTGAGAAGACCCTGAGTTAAAGAGTCCAAGTAATTAGTATCTTTTTCTAATCCCCTGCTGCTATTAGCAGGAGTTAATTGCCAGAAACCATCAGCTTTGGCCTCCATTACAATAATAGAAACATAATAGCCAGAAGATATCAGCCTCTGGTCAGTCTACTCTGTGCCCCACCTCAGCACCTGGTGTTAGGGCAGGACTCTGGTAGTTTACGGGACCCTAGCTGTGAAGGGAGAAGCAGATGCACACCCAGCGCCTCAGTCTCAGGAATGCATACGATGCCTCTCCTCGACAAGCAGCACCCACTGCAGGACTTACACACACAATGCATCACCTCGACAAGCAGCACCCACTGCAGGACTTACACACATGATGCCTCTCCTCGACAAGCAGCACCCACTGCAGGACTTACACACACGATGCCTCTCCTCGACAAGCAGCACCCACTGCAGGACTTACTGTGTGTGGATGAGCACGTGCTGCTTCAGGTCCTGTCTCCGCATGAACAGCTTGTCACAGTAATCACACTTGAGATTCTTCTCACCCGTGTGGATGACCATGTGAGACTCCAGGTGAGCCTTCTGAGTGAAAGACTTGTCACACAAAGTACACCTATAATTCTTCTGACCTGCAAATTATTCCAGGACATCACACCAAGAATAAAATAACTACAGATTCTCTGACAAGCAGGTAAGTTTGGAGAAACAGCCCAAGAAAGAACCAAGCAGAACTGACTCTTGCCTGGCACTCCACTCCCCTACATTGTCTACCTAAAAACAGTCTAAGCCATTCCATTCATAACCTAAACTAAAGCTAGCAAAGCCAGCAAGTCTGACCTCCTAAGACCTCATATCTAAAAGTGCATGTGTTTGCAGCTGGCACATATACAAACTTTGAGGAAAGCGAAAATCATGGTATCAGTGCCTACTTTATTTAAAACAATTTGGGATTAGCAATGTAATAGTGTAAAGTACTTGTCTAGCATACCTAAAGCCCTGGATTCGATTTCAAGGACCATATTACCCAAGTATGGTGCTACATGCTTCAGAGCCCAACACTTGGGAAGTTAAAATAGGAGGGTCAGAAGTTCAAGGTCATCTTCAGTAAGCATGAAGCTAACCTGGGGTAATGAGATTCACTTTAAAAAAGAGAGATAACTCAAACTCCTTTCCATTGAATAATTTGTATTTTTGTTTCTTTAAAAATACAAAAAAAAAAAAACAATAAAACACAGTATCTCACAAAACAGAACTGAAATCAAATCCTTCCAAGTATACTATAAGAAAATTCTAGGACAAGGGCTAGCTAATTGGGGGGAGAGGAACAGAAAGGAGGAAGGAATGGAGGTAAAGGAGAGAGAGAAGAAGGAAAACTATAGTGGGTGTTTAGCTTCTACAGGACACCTGGTCTCTCCTCCAACTACCCAGTCTTAAAACAACAGGCTGAAAATGGAACTTCCTTTTAGTGATCTGTAGAAAAAATGATTCAGCCAGGAAAGTTAAGACCTCACTGGTTATTTTGGAGTATGGGGGAAGAGCTGAGAGGCTGGAGGGATGGCTAATGGCTACTCTTACTAAGGACCTGGGTTTAATTCTCAGGACACTATGGCAGCTCACAACCATCTTAACTCAAATTCCAGGGATGAATTCTGTTCTCCACAAGCACTGCATGCAAGTGGTACACATACAGGCAGAATAGCCATACACATAAACTACAAAGAAATCATTGTTTTGGAGATGGTTTACATGAAGTTTAGAAACTGGAAGCTCAAATATAAAAACCAGGCTCCTTCAAACTACACAGCAGGACTCCTTAAGAAAATACCCTGGTATCTGGAAGTAACACCCTTAGGAACCTTAGGTTTACCACCTCACAAGGCCTACAGTCCAATGATATCCCATAGCTATCTGCATACATTCTATGACATATTATAACTCTACCTTCAGTAATTTCTTTCTGCCAAGACTTTATGGCTGCAAATTCTAACTACTATAAAAACTCCATGCCAGTGGTTCAATACAGCTTACCTGTATGTATTTTGAGGTGTGTCCGTAGGTTGCTTGGATCACTAAAAGCCTTGCTACAAAAATCACACTTGTGGGGCTTCATACCCATATGACCCATAAAGTGCACGTGGAGTTTGGAAGGAGAGATGAAAGCCTGGGGGCACATGGAGCATTTCCACTTCCTTTCCTTGCTGTGGCTCGGCCCATGGCTGCTGCTGTGGCCCTGACTAGGCAGGTGATTATGGAGATGGCTGGTCAGATGAGCTTTGAACTCTGAATAGGAATTGCACTCCTTGCCACAGTTACAGAGGTGCACATCTGGGTGTTCAGGAACACCTTTAAAAAATTAAATCAATATCTCCTGTTACTTTAATTTCGAAATTACTCTTGACATTAATAACTGACAATTACAATTTTCCCTTCTACCAAAACGTCTAACTCGCTCACTACCTGTCAAATTAAGATGCCTTGTTCAGTGCCATATTCCTATCATTTAAAATAGTGCACGAGGGCACACAAGAAGCACTTGGTAAACAGAATTGAAACGGTCTTTTCTCCTGGAGAAACCATTTACATTTTGTAGTGCAAACTCTTAAGTAGACCTACAAATGTGACACAGTAAAAAGAGAAAAAAAACACATTAAATCAAATGGAAGGGTGTTTGCTAACTTTCAAAAGTTAGCAAAAACAGTTCAAAAAACAGTTTCAGGGACTTACAAGCCCTGATTCAAAGTCCTACAACAAAAACTTGTTTATTTGAAACAGCAGCATCAACCTAGTGAAGACGTACCAATTTCTGTCCCATCACATGCAGAGCTAGCAGCTTGCTTTCATAAAGCTGCTGCTGTAAAATCATTATCAAATTCTCTTCCTGGTCACTGATGGAGCTGCACTAGATGCACGATAACAAGTCTCACAGACTTACCTATCTGTTGAGCATAGTTCCGGCTATAATAGAAAAGCAGCTCATTTTCAGGAGGGATGTCTTGGGAGGTACAGAAATAGATTTTTCCATCATGGGGATAGGCCACCAAATTCTGTTCTTCACGGTTCCTACATAACCACATTCAATACATCAAGAGAAAGGGTCTCATTATGTTGCTCAGGCTAGTTGCAAACGTCTGGCCTCTAAACAGCCAGGGCTACAAGTGCATACCACACTTGGCTAAGGACACTTTTTCTTCAGTGCTGTGGTTGAAACTAAAGCTTTACACATTCTAGCCCAGCAATCCTATCAATAAGCTACATCTGCTGCCCCTCAAGTATAGTAATTCTAAGATATACACGCATCATACTATACCCTCTATAAGCAGAATCCAGTGAAAACTTAGAAGGATTTTCTCTATTGTTTCTGTAATTCTGCGCTCTCTATTAGGGACTGTGAAAAAACATAATTCTTGCTTTAGTACATAGGTGGTTATCGCTTTAGTCCAAAACATCAGTCTGTTAGTAGATGCCAAATGAATAAGTAGCAAGGCATGGGCAACTCACACCTGCAATCCCAGCACCTGAGAGGTGGAGACAGGATTGATTACAGGAGCATTGCTCCAAGTACCAGGCCAGGCTGAAGTACAAACAAAAGCTAAATTAAAACGAAGCGTGCCTGTTTATTTTGAGACTGGGTCCTAATCTGTGCTCAGACTGACCAAGGGCTTGCTATGTAGCCCAGACCAGACCAGAACTTGCAGAGGTTCCTACCTCAGGCTCCCAAGTACTGGTCGCTGGTTATTTTAGACCTGAGTCGCAATGCCCATGAAGTCTTAAAAATTCCTTATGACAAATATATATGAAGATAGAAAGCTAACAAAGGTAACTCTAATGATAGCCTGAAAGGCTACTAGTGATATGAAGAGGCATTTACTTGTAAACTCATGCATGGGTGACTGTATCATTCCTTATTGCCCAGAAGCCAAATAAAATGTTTTTAAAAAGACATATTCTGCTTTACAGCCACCATCAGTCAGCTGCTACTAGATTGGAAATGCTGAAAAGGCTTGGGCATAAGGACGTTGAGGTACTAGTAGCAACTTGTATTCATCTGTCTTCCACAACTTATACCGAGTTCCCTACTGAACAACCACCTGAATGGTAGTGATGCCATTACTACAGCAGCCTTACCTGGCTTTGCGTACAAACATCATCCAATTACACTCATTTTCATCAGTTGCAATGATGCAGAATTCTAGGACACCATTATGGTATATCTGCCAACAGAAGGCAAGCACACATGTAAAGTGACCTGAAAACCTTTCATTTACTTATCTACTAAGTGCTAGCTGGGGCCCTCTCCATAAGTCATCTCGCCACCCTTCCCGGTTCCAGAAATACAAGGGAGAGTTTTAGAGGTCTCCAGGCACTGTTCTGTGTACAGAATGACTTCACTCTTGAGTACCTTGGCTAAAAAGATAAACTACAGTCTACTTATCTATCCATCTTTATCAAAACTACCAGATAGGTAGGTATAGTGGCGATGACTGTCTCCTAAAGGCAGAGAGCTACCTCCACCCATTTTCCGAGTCAAACATTAAAATTAAAGTTCCCTCCACACCACCTCACCAAGTCAATTCTACACCCATTTTTTAAAGATTGTATATAAATATGCTGCTGATACAGCTATTGATGTCAAAACCTTATATTCCTATTAGGAAACTAGAGAAATAATTGTAGCTAATTCTAAAACTGTTTACTAAGCCAAATATTGAAGGAATGTTTAGTTAACCAAAAATAACTTTTATTTTGTAAACAAAGCTCATAGCCTCAGCAGCCATAAGAAATCAAAATGTACAAATGATATAAATTGGGCCTGAGATAGCCTGGTGGTTAAGAGCACTAGCTACTCTTGCAGAGGCTCTGGGTTTGCTTCCCAGCTCCCATAGCTCCAGTTCCCGGGGCTCTGATACCCTCTTGTGGCCTCCATAGGTACCACCCACAGTACTACGCATACATTTAGGCAAAATTCCCGAACATATAAGTTTTTTAAGAGATCAGAATCATTGCATTAATCTATACAATGAAAACTGCATCAGTTTATCCCCTATTTGTTCAACAGTTGTTTATACCAGAAATAAGGGAAAATGTAATACAAAATAATGGACAAGTGAATGCATTCTCAGTCCTGGCTAATTTTGACTTGTCATGCTTTAAACAATGAAAACTGCCACCAGAAATGTCAAGCACGGTGTTGGCAAGGCACAATCCAAACATCTGGGAGACTGAAGAGAAGACCAGAGTATGAAGTCAGCTTGGGATACAAAAAAATAGCAGCGGCAGCAGCAGCCAAAAGCCAGAGAAGCTTCAACACTGACCTTCCAGACATGGTTAACTGCCTTGTCTGTCCACTCCGCTACTTCCAAGGAGTGACTCTGCTGACCGATTAGAGGCCCAAAGCAAGTCCGCACAGGAATGGTTTCTGCAGTCCATACACCTATCAATGGAAGAACACCAACTACACAATGATTTAAACTGATTGAGACAGGCGCTTAACCCAGACAAAGGATCTCAAGGTCACCAAAACTAACATTTTTGATGTGTCAACAATCATGAGACAGCTAAGACATGTAGGTCCTAGCCTAAAGTAACAGACAAAAGTAGCCGACAAGATGGCTCAGTGTCACTTGTTAGGAAACCTTGATGACCTGAGTTCCACCCACAGAACTCCACTTCTGAAAGGGTGTTCTCTGAAACTTCACATCTCTCTCTTTCTCTCTCTCTCTCACACACACACTCTCTCACACACATACTCCTCCCTCTCTCCCTTTCTCTCTCTCACTCTCACACACAGACACACAGACACACACACACACACACACACACACACACACAAATAAAATTAAAGGCTGGAGAGATGGCTCAGTGGTTAAGAAGCACTGACTGCTCTTCTAGAGGTCCCAAGTTCAAATCCCAGCAACCACACAGTGGTTCACAACCATCTGTAATGGGATCCGATGCCCTCTTCTGGTGTGTCTGAAGACTGTTATAGTGTACTTATATACATAAAATAAATAAATCTTTTTAATAAAGAAATAATAAAATTAAATTGAAATGCAGAGGCAAAATCAAATTCCTGCTGTATACATACAAAACCTACATGTTTCCAAACACATTATTTTAGAATAAGCAAGAGATCAGAAAACATCTTATCAAAAAATAGCAATCTCTATAAATCAAGCTTCTAAAAAAATTTTTTTAAGATTTATTTATCTAAGTACACTGTAGCTTTCTTCAGACGCACCAGAAGAGCGTGTCGGATCTCATTACAGATGGTTGTGAGCTACCATGTGGTTGCTGGGATTTGAACTCAGGACCTTCGGAAGAACAGTCAGTGCTCTTAACCACTGAGCCATCTCTCCAGCCTCTAAAATTTCTTATACTTAATATAATGCATGACTATTATCTAAGCTGTTTAGTGCTTTTAAGATTCATGCCCGGCGGGGCGGGCAGTGGTGGTGCACACCTTTAATCCCAGCACTTGGGAGGCAGAGGCAGGCAGATTTCTGAGTTTGAGGCCAGGCTGGTCTACAGAGTGAGTTCCAGGACAGCCAGGGCTACACAGAGAAACCCTGTCTGGCGGGGAGATGCCCAAGCTATAGCTGAACATAATGAATCTCATTTTGCACTTTCACAGGGCTGGCGCAGTAATTCAGAAGCATTAGATTCAGATATGGGTAAGTAAGCCCTGACAATCGCAATCCTTCCTGAGAAATGCTACACAAGTACATTTTTTTAAAAGTCCGCTTATCTTCTCTATACCACCTGATTATCAGAGGTAAATTTCCCACATTTCATTAGAAAACAAGTTTCAGGGAGCATGGTGGCTTGGTAGTTGATGGATGTCTGAGAACAGAGGCTGTGAAAGACTCAGGCCAGGATCTGTGCTTCTAGTTGATTCTGATTCTCAGAGGCTTTCTACCTAAGCTATTGTCACCATCAAAGGAGTCAACCATTCCCTAATACTTACAATTTTATTCCCTAACGTTTATAATTTGAAGCCACTGAATTTCAGATCAACCAGTCACTAATTCCACACACACACATTTTCACAGCTCTGCCCCATAAAGGAGATTTGATGGGATTGTATGGTTTCTTCCAATATTCTTACCAACGTCTGTTCCTACAATGGACTGGCGGAGAACAAGCTGCTTCGGGAGGGACAGTCTTGCTCTGCTCTCTATGGGTGTGTCAGGAACAAAAGTCACTGGTCCATGGTCAGGGCAATCTGAGGGGTAGGCCCGGTCACAGAGAGTGCACCCTGTAGGCAGCACATGTCCAAGACAAATAAATGGGTGTAGTTCACATAAGCTAAGTTACCACTTGGATTCAAATGCCAATTACTAAATGCAACCAGTAAGAAGACCTTAATTACATTTATTATTAAATTGGAGACTTTAAAGACTAATACAGAGGCTTCCTCACTGACTGGCTTCCACACTTTTGGACCTCCTTGTTCACGGTATTCAGTTCTTTTGTACCCTTTGCTGACAGTTTCACCCCACTGCCATGGCCATGATTATTACCTTCAGATACTCCCTCCCTGAGCTCCACTAGCTATCTCCACTGAGCACCTTACACACTGAATCAATGTCTAAAATGGATTCATCACTCCTCCCTCCCAAAAGCTACTACTCTACTCTCCCACACCTGTCTGTCGGCATAGAGTGTGTGTAGTGTCTCATTTACAGCACCAGCCCTTTAGCCCACCTACGAGCTCTAGTGACTGCTAATGACACAAATGGCCTACTTTCCACATCTTAGTTACTTCTGCTGTAAGGAGATAATCACCTTTCACTTAATTTCAGCATTATCTCCCTACAATAATTGCCTCTAACAAGTCTAACAGCTCACAAGGCAGTAGAACCCCATACCAATCCTTACTCTTAAAACCCTCACTGATCTTAAAGGCCCCGAAGGTTCAGCTCCTGCTTGTCTCCCCAGGTGAGTGTTTCCTCACACCCACTTTCCACCGCAGCCACCTGAACCATTTCTGACTCTTTTCGTCCTAGGCACTTAAGGGTGCCAGCGGGTATCTTTCTATTAATTGCATACCATCCTGCCTGTCTTCAGGCCTATGCTAACACATATGCTGCCTTATGTGGCTAATATGTACTGACCCTTCCACAGCCCAGTTAATTGTTCTTCAAGATCTTTAAGCACCATGAGCTTAACTCATGGTCCTGCTCTTACTGTTATTCTACAGCTGCCCATGTCCTGTCCATGCTTTCTACGGGCTACTCCTCACAGTCTGTACTGTTTTGGTAGACCGCCCTGTCCCCTGCATCTGGTAAAGCACAGCATATAGTAAGCATATGAAAGTTTCCTGCATGGGTTAAGCACACGGTGAAACCAACAAAGCAACTATTTTATATGGTTTTTGTTGCTGCCTAATAAAAAAGAACTTTACATGCCCAACCATGATAATTTATACACTCTTAAGAAAAATCACTGTATATCAACCTGATTTTTCCACAGTTATAAAGTGATCCAGCAACTCTTTTCTTCTGGCATATGCTGAAAAAACACAATGTATATCACCAAGATTATCTTTGCTAAGTTTTATGCCCATAATGCTCTGTTTGGGAAAATACCTTGAATATTATAGGGAAAATATAGACACGATTATATTGTCTGTTTACTCCAGGGCACCACTGTAAGAATGACTGAATTATACCTTATTATTTGACTTGAGCAAATGGCACCAGATTAATAAAAGGACAGTATGAGGGCAAAGAAAATTCCAAAATGCAATTCCTTTCCTCATTCCATTAACCAATATCAGACTATGACAAACACTAGTTAGGATAATGGTATTTTAAGACCAATATTTGGGATCCAGAGAGATGGCTCAGCAATTAAGAGCACTTGCTACTCTTGCAGAGGACCCAGGTTCAATTCCCAGAACCCACATGTTGGCTCAGCATTTGTAACTCCATGTCCAGGGAATCCAACACTGTCCTAGTTTCTGCAGGCATTAGGCATATGTGTGATACATGTAACATGCATACAGGCAAAACCCTCATGAACATACAATTTTAATACACAAAAAAAAGCATTTCCAGAAAAGAACAGTGAAGCACACTCACAAATTGTAAACAAGGTTGCCATGTTTTCCTTGTTTGAATTGGAGTCTTCCATTTGCAGTGAAGATGGTACAAAAGACAAGCTGTCTGAGGACACATCTACATGACCTGTCCCCATAGCAACCTCCTGAGTGATGGAAGAGACAGCCACAGGCTCTAGGCTAAGGCCAACTTCATGGAGGGAAACAGATTCTAGGGAGGCCAGGTTGTGTGAGGTAGAGAGTGCCACGCTTACAGAGTTGGTGCTCATGGCCACGGTGTGGATGGAGTCACTGAGGGTACTATCAGACATCCCATTGACCCGGTTTGCAATGTGGTCTGTCTCCATGACCACAGGAAGCTCCAGACCATTCCCATGAATGGGTATCACACCACCATGTCCTACAGTGTCTGCTGTAAGGTTGTTGCTCACAGAATCCACAGAGAGAGGCTCATGACTTCTAGAGCTATTTGGGATTTGGGAATGCTCTCCTGTAACACCGTCCATTGTAAGCTCCTCTGCCATTCCATCTGTGGAGATTGGGCTGGTAACCCTAGAAACATTCTCCATAGTGATGGTTGTGTCCAATGCTACTTCATGGCCATCATTAGGATGAAGACTTTGGGCACCATGTGTGTTTACAGAGCGAGAGTCTATTGAAACAATGCCTAGTTCTAATCCAACATTTCCATTGGCCTGATAGGGATCTAGTGCTGAAGGGTTGTTGGTGATAGATAATGCTGTATTTCCATCAACATTTATAGAGTTGGGGTGGATATATTGAGGAGGTGGTCTGTCAGCTAAATAAGATAAAATGCCTGAGAAAAGAAGAGATCAGAGATATTTAGCACAATGTTAAACATAAAAAATTTCACATGTTAGGAACCGTTTTCCTTACTAATATACTTAAGTTAAATAACCTACTACTTCTTTAATCAATGACTATATAAGGAGCATATATACCATTCTGAGTTTCTCTATAGAATTCAAATCCTAAACACAGGAAATTTATCTGAAGCCAATTACAAACAACTGACATGAAAACCAACCTCTAATAGCTATGTGATTGCAATTTGTTGATCCACAGATGCTAAAATTTGCTCTATAAAAAATATGTAAATAAATAATAAAATTATTTAAGAACTTCTGTTATAAAACTATCAAAACACATTAAACCATTCAAAACAAGCATATTTTCCAGAATTTTTTTGGGGGGAGCAGGAGCAAGTTAGGACCAGACCCAGGGCCTCAAAAAAAAAAGTCTTACTATAGAACTACATCCAAATCCAAAGCTGTGACCAAGGATGTGGGATGTCACCTGCAGTATTGCTAGTGGGAGAGTACATACTAGAACACAGTATACTTATGAAACTCAAAAGTGACCACACTGCCTTGCATCAAACAGCACTTACAGCAACCTTCCCAAAATGCCTGAGTGTATTTTGTAAATATACACAAAGAAGACACCCCTAAGAATATCAGCTACAGTGACAATAAAGTCTGGAAAAATTAAGCTGGCCACTGATGTAATAAACCATTAAATATCCAATCAGTCAATTTTTTTTTCTGAAACAAAGGCTAGTCTAAATTCCTGGTCTCCCTGCTTCAGCCTCCCAAACGTTGGAATTACAGGGGTACACCATTTTAAAAGACTATTATTGTGCTTGGCTGCACACCCCTTTAATCACATCATTCGGCAGAGGCAGGCAAGTCTCTGTGAGTTCAAAGCCAGCCAGGTCTACACACAGGCCAACCAGAACATAGCCCACTTCAAAAAAGGGACAGGAAAGGGGTTATGAAAAATCATCTAGTAGCAAGGAAAATACTAAGTGCAAAGATACACAATTGCAGAGAAATCGCAGTCTTAATCATGAAAAACTGTAGCAACCAATGCTCCAAAATAAAAAAGTATACCAGAAGGACAGATGTGGCTTCCCCTTCTCCCTGCTTGCTAAATTTTCTAAACAGAGTGTATATAATACATTTATAACAGAATAAAAGTCAATAAACTCTAAGCCAGACAGGTAGCTGTTAAAGTACAGAATTAAAAACACTGAACCAACATTCAGTGATCATAGTTCATGTCACAAAAAGACTCTACCACAGGGAACTGAAGATGGCTCCGCAGGCAAAGCACTGCCACGTAAGCCAAAGGAACTGAGTTTGGATCCCCAACACTCACATGTAAATCCCATGCTGTGTGTGCACCCCACCTGTAATCCCATGGACCACTGATGTGAGCTGGTTGGTTACACTAGCTATTGAATCAGCAAGTTCTGAGTTCAGTGAGAGACTCTGCTTCAATATGCAATGTGAAAAATAACTGAGAAAGACAAGTGATATCAACCTCTAGCCTCCATAAGCACATGCATCAACAGACACTTGTGCACTAATACACATGCATACACACTACACACATATACAGACGCAAAGAAAAAAATAGTAACACAAACCAGGCATGGTGGGGCTCATCTATAATCCTGACACTGAGGAGGCAGAGCCAGAGAAGAACTCAAACTTTGAGGCTACCCTTGTCTTAATGGCAGATTCCAAGGCTACAAATAAGACCCTGTCTCAAACCACCACCACCACCAACAACAACAACAACAAAAACAAAAACAAACAAACAAAAACCCCCTCATGCCTGTAATCCAGCACTTTGAAGGTGGAAAGCAAAAAGACTGGGAGCAAGGTCACTCTCATATATAGGCAGGCAGCTGCCCAGTCGCACAATAAAAAGGTGTCTGCTGCAGCTCAGTGAGAAAGTGCCTGTCCAGCACGCATGAGGCCCCAAGGTTCAATCCACACCACTTCAAAACAATTAAAAAAATAAAAAACAAAAACTGCACTAACAAGACTCAAATTGCTTCTTTAATACTGAACTGTACACATATTCTAAGCAAAGCGCACAAATAACAAGCCCAGGGATTGCTATCCAAAAATGAGAGAAAGATGTTAACTCTAATCTCCAAACGCTGAGGTCAAACGCTGTTCTATTCCCCACCATCACAGCAAATAACTATGAAACTTACCAGGTAGAATGGTTCTGAAGTAACTGCTCTCTAGGTGAGGGTAAGGTGGTGGAGGTAGGGTATAGTTTCTTTCAGGTAACCCACACATTACTCCTCGATCTCCGATGCCCATGGGGAGCATCAGAGACAAGGCAGAAGGCAGAGAGCTCAGGGAGGGACCCAGGTTTGGAATTGCTACTGGAAGTCCTAAAAAAAAAAAATTTCTTAATTAAAAGATTGGTACCTAAAAACCACTGACAAAACCCCTCAGAACTTACAGAAACAAAAACAAAATCTCACTCTAGTAGCATTTTATAACCCAAGATACTATTTGGCAACACCTATAGCAAACTTACAAATAGTCCTAGTCACCAAATTACTTCTCAGAAAGGGTCTATTTAGCTCAGGCTGACCTATGACCTTCTAAAGTGCTGGGATTACAGATGTGCATGAACAAACCTGGCCCTCAGCGTGTACGTGTGTACATCAGGGTTTTTTAAAGTGCTAAACTGATCCTCCAGTTGTGTTTCTCCCAAATATCCAAACAATTAACAATCTAGTTTAAATAACAGCAAAGAGGGAAAAATAACACTAAAACCAAAAACAACAAAACGGGTCTGGAGAGATGTCTCAGTGGTCCTGCTCCACCAGAAGACCAGAATTCAGTTGCCAGCAACCTTAACCATGTAACTCCAGCTCCAGGACATGCCTCTGCAAGGCACCTGCCCTCATGTGCATACACTTACAAGTAAATAAAATTTAAAAATGAATCTTTAAAATAAATATCAAAACCAAAAACAACTCACAGGTATGGTGGTCTCTTGCAGTGATAACTTTTTGTAAAGCCTCATTTTATTTTCCTATTTTTAGGACTATACATTTCACTTTTAAAACTCTCAAATGCTTAGCATGGTTGGTGCATTACTGTAATCCCAGAACCAGAGAAGCTGAGGCAGAAGGATTCTGAATTTGAGCCTAGGCAACATAGTGAAATCCTGTCTAAAAATGCAACAAACAAAAACCAGGTGTGTTTGTACTTGAAACCCATCCAGATTAAAGCTAAATGCAGAAGTGTATGTGTGCGTTTTCAGCCCTGTCTCTAGGCGCTGTACTCACAATAAAGAAGTCTGACCTAGACTATACCCACGTTGGAGCACACGCATTTGCAAATGCTTAAATGACTGTCCCTGTGCCTAACCAGCAAACGAATACCGACCAACTTACTCAGTGCTGATGTGCATATTTTGGCCAGAAGGAGTATTTTTTAATACAAACTTTTTCCTCTTAATAAGATTGTTTCCTAAAAGGAATAGCTAAGGAATTAAACAGATGGGTCAATAATTTTCAAAGACAGTTTCAGGTGAAGGTTGGCCTTCAGCTGATCTTCCTGCCTATACTCATAAACAATGAGATTACAGCATATCTCACTATGCTCTTTTAGGACTTTGTTTTGTTTTGTTTTGTTTTTGTGGGGCTGGAGAGATGGCTAAGAAGCTAAGAGTATTTGCTACTTACAGAAGAACCCAAGTTCAGAGTCTTAGCACCGACATGGTAGCTCACAACCATCTGCAACTTGGGTTCCAAAGGTGCATGATTCCCTCTTCTGGCTTCTGTGAGCACCAGGCACACATATAGGTTACAAAAGTGATTCTGGACCGCTTCAGGTTATTAGCGTGCAAAGAAGCACCATGTTTTCAACAAGAATCAGACAAAACACATGTACACATCACATAAACTTTTTCTTAAAATTTCTTTTGTTGACACTTTAAGAGATGCTAATTTCAATTAATAGGACTTGGCTGTTGCATTTTATTAATTCAGGATAAAATTTTCTATGAAGAACTAAGCGTCTTTTCCATATTGTTTAAAATACTAAACATAAGTTGGGCATTGGTGGCACACGCCTATAATCCCAGCACTTGGGAGGCAGAGGGAGATGGATTTCTGAGTTCGAGACCAGCCTGGTCTACAGAGTGAGTTCCAGGACAGCCAGGGCTACACAGAGAAACACTGTCTCGAAAAAAAACAAAGACAAAAAAAGAACAACAAAATAAAATAAACATAAAGTCCAATACAACATTACAATGCTACATATGCTTAAGAACCAATAGCTTACTCATTTCTCATTTCAATAGGAAAAGAAAAAAATCAAACAGTAAAAGGGTTTTCAGATCCAGGTGTGGTGGCACATGCCTGTCATCCCAGATCAGAATGCAAGTCCATCATGTTTATATTAAAGATTGGGGCCAACCAGGGGTATGTAAGACCGGTTCTCAAACAAAACAAAATCTCCCAACAACAAAAAAAGGAATTCATGTATTAAGGCATGGGGTGGGAAGAATAAGCTGTCCTCCTGTGTTCCTGAGGACGCACAAGCTCATCCCTGGCACTACTTTCCCATAAAGCCAGGCCTTGTGCATTTCTACAGATGCACAATTTCCAGTCTAAAAGAACACAAGCTTGATTTCAAATGCTTTGGAACTTACAAAGGAATGCTAACTGATCTTCTAGTAATTAAGAACATGATGTCAAAGTGTCAACCGGATGAGTGTGAGACACCCAGATAAAAAGCCAAGTCAGCGTCAGCTCTGGATGAAAGTGACTATCAGGAAAAACACGGCTACTCTATCTATAACACTCACTCATTTCTCTGCACCACCCTAAACACACTCAGAACTGAACACTCCTGTTCCCACTCACCTGGAGCAGGGATGGCACTGTGAGAGGGAGAGGCAGCCAAGCCCAAGTGACTTCCTGAGACTGGCAGGGCATTGCTCACAGAGGATGAAGACAGCTGCTCCATCCCCACTGGGCTCAAGTTCATGTCATTCATCCTAGGAAAAAGCACAGACGACCATTGAGTCCACGTGTTAAGAGAGCCAAGAATCCAGGATGGGGAAACAGGACCTGACCAACTGCTCTTTATATGCATGACTCTGAAACCACAACAAGGAACTGTGATTCAAAGTTAACTAATGCATGTCAATGCTGTAGACCATACACAGGGGTGAATTCAATCTGCCTTGTTCCAAACCCTACACACAGCAACCAAACACCAGTCTTTGTTCTGCAGCACTAGTCAAGGTAGTTTATTCTATTTCTGTTGTTAAATCAATCTCATTGTAATTACCACCTCCATTTGGCTTATCAGCGCAAACCAGTTTTTAGGCATTATCTTTAAAGTATTGGAATAGTTTTATTAACCCTTTTTTTAGTGAGTTAAAAGTTAAGCCTGAGACTGACTCAGATGGCATAAAGAAGCACCATGATCTTCCTAAGAATCAGTATTTTCCTAAAATCTGTAACCATGCCAGCGTAAACAATAATCTTAATACCTTCATACACTGAGGTTCATCATGCAAGCTTTACTAGAACTCTACTGAAATAATTTTGAATTTGTACACTAATTTTGAAAAGTAAGGTAAAGGAGGATTTAAGTGTCAAAGATATAACATTTGCCTCAAGTCATAAAGTAGTTCAATAAAAGGCCATTGCCATCCTGCAAAGGACTGTCAGAGATGTTCCAATACATCAGACTCTATTAATACACAGGTCATTTTCAGAAGGCTGAAGAGTCAGAGCTGCCCTTTCTGGTTAGTCCATCCTACAATGTCACTAACTGCATTGTA
The DNA here is from genome assembly GCF_008632895.1 of Mastomys coucha. Taxonomy (NCBI): domain Eukaryota; kingdom Metazoa; phylum Chordata; class Mammalia; order Rodentia; family Muridae; genus Mastomys; species Mastomys coucha. The sequence goes on along the minus strand of NW_022196910.1, from coordinate 11,122,603 downwards.
AAAGAGTTTAATACTGATATGAAAAGGCAGTATTTTAGCTAAGTGTGGTGGCACAGAAATAGGGGGGCTGGGTCAAGAGGACTGCCAAAGGTTCGAAGACTACTGTGGACCGCATGGTAAACTCAAGGTCAGTCTACACACTACGTGGCAAGAGCTTGTCTCAAAAGAAAAGGGCTAGAAAAATGGCTCATGGGTTAAGAGCCCTTGCTGTTTTCCACAGGACTTGAATTCAGTCCTCAGTAACCATGTTTGGTTCCCAGGAGTCATCAGGTGGCGTCTACACCTTCCTATGGCCTCAGAGGACACCTGCACACACTGCATAGGCATAGATACAAACACATAATTAAAAGCAAACATTTTAAATATATGCATATACACTAGTTTCTAATCTGAATTTAGAGACCATCATCTTATCATTTACAGAAGCTAGCCTTCTTAAAAGAGGTTAAAGGAGATCTTCAAAGACCTCCCATTCTTACTCCACATTTACTGCAGCAGGCTCTTCCTGTTAGAACAACGGGCAAGTGATTTACCCCTGCCTCTCCTAAGCCTCATACTTTGTGGTTGTATGATGGTAAATCTTCACTGTCAACCACTGTGGACTTAGAATCACATAGGCACATACTTCTGAGTGTGTCTATGAGGGTGATTCCACCCACATTTAATGGGGTAGGATCTTGTATTAAGTAAAAGTGAGGAAGCAAGCCCATGCCCACATTGTTCTTTGCTTCCAGATTACAGGCTACAATGTGACTACCTCCCCACCATGATGGACTGCATGCCCTTGAACTGTAAGGCAAAGTAAACGGTCTTCCCTTAGGTCGCTTCTTATCATGGATTTTGTCACAGCAACTGAAGCACTAGCTAATCCACTTTGTTATCTTTTTTTTTTAAATTAGCATACATGTACACATGTTGAAAGGGTTGTGGATATATTTGGTGGTCAGGAGGTAGTTTGCAACTTCCATGTTGTTGAGGCAGGGTCTCTCTTGTTGCTGTGATCTGCCAGCTCCTGGGATCTCCTGTATGTGACTCTCATCTCCTGGAGGTCTGCTAGAATTACAGATGCACACCCCTGCATACAGCTTTTCATGTGCATTCCAGGGACCGAACTGGAATTATCAGTCCCCCTACACAGCTGCTTTTATTCACTGGGCCATTTCCCCAGCCCTGGACTGGTACCTTAGTCCCATTTGAATGATAAGAAGCTTAGATTTTGAGGAAAAAAAAAAAACCTAAAATCACCTAACTAGTCAGAGGTACAGCTGAGTTTTGAAGTCAGCCCTAATTTAAGATTCCCACTCTCTTAGCCTAGTAACAAATTACAAACAAAATGTTCTTGCTCTTTTGCAGAGTCCTATTTACATTGGAACCTGGCTAAACTGTGGGGTGTAAAGTTTTTCATAGACCTGTTTCTAGAATTATACTCTATTGTCTGTATGGTAATCACAAAATGAGCTTTTGGATATCAATTACATCCAAAAAATGTTAAAGCCATGCCCACTCATCACCCAGAAAGACAGCTAGAACCACATGGCAAATGAGGCACACTATCTGAAGGACCAAAGATGGACAAAAGCATGCTATTCCTCACAGAAGGATGGGAACTCCTTGTAACTTAGAGAAGCCACTGCTACTTTGACTAGCCAAGTTTCTAGGCCCCAGCTAGTTTAAACAGACTTCTCTAAATTTCCCCACCTACCGCCATACCTAAAATACAACCATCACTGGAACCACAAGGCCTACAATACAACATATAGATTACAGTAACTTATTAGAGCAATATTAAGTGTGTGGAAGCTCCTGAACGTCTATATAATGTCCTCTTCCTCCTCCTCTTCCTCCCCCTCCTCCTCATCATCATCATTATCATCATCATCCGTGTGAAATTCTAGACCTTCTCAAACCAGTTTAAACACGACTTTAGTAACAGAGGCTCAGTAGGTTTCTGTTTGATATTAGTTCCCAAAACGTGATGACCCCATACGGTTATGACAGCCATAAACCAAAGGTAACAAGTACTCAAAGACAGAAGACACCAGGAAGGAAGGCACACTGTGACTCCCAAAGGACCTTCTCATTCAACAAAGCGATTCCATTCTACCAATCTCATACCACATCCTAAGAAGGCCTAAAGTAAGGATACTAAGTTCTTTCTGTCTTGTCACTGTGTCTTCTACAAATCATTCTTAATTGTTTTTATGTTTCTAACCGACCTACACAATTATTTGTTGCAGACCTCACACTGTTTTCTGGAAATGCCATTTAAGAAACTAACAGAAATACAGCCACTTTGCAAAAAGCATCGACCAGCTCCAACAATTTCAGTCAGTAAGTTTTCTCTTCCCCACTCTACTGACAGCCTTTTAAAAGCTTCTGAGGGAAAGAAAAAAAAAAAAACAGCTAAATACTACTCCGTCTTTGGATTGTTTCTGTGCTGTGCTGTGCTAGCACAGTACCTTCTAACTTGCGAGACTTGCACAATTTAAAAACTTCATCTCCGCACTCCACCATCCCTGGCTCCAGTAACCCGCAAACCGCCAACGGCGAAGGTCGTAGATACTAACGTAACAGCCCAAATTAATATAGCCAAAGCTAAAATAACTCTACGACAGGAAAGTGGTACCAAGCAGCTAACAATGTAAGGCTACTCAGAACAATCACACCAGGAATCAACTAGTACTCTGGCTATTTCTATTGGGTCAGGTGCTCACATCCATTTACACGTCACACGTGTGCCCCGAAGGCACCCAAACAAAGACTGCGTCTCCGGCGGAGTCCGCCCCGCTCCATCGACCCTCCCCACCTGCCCTCCTCACCTGCGCGTCCAGTGCAGGGGGCCGGCGTCTGATAGGTGCGCGCTGGGGCCGGTGTCACGTGCTACCACATCCCGCCGGTGGCCGCGCCTCCCCGCACCGCCCGACGCCTCCGAGGGCCGGCAGCTGCGCTCCGCATCGAGTGCCCGGCATGATGGGCGGCGCCCGGGGCTGTTTTCCCAGAAGCGCTGGCAGCCGGACTGGCCGACCTGGAAGAAGAGAAAAGCGATCAGCCGTGGCCTTTCCCTGCCTGGCCGCTCTAGCCCGCCCGGCCGCGTCGCTCGCCCACCTGAAGACCGGGCTGGGGAGCACTGGCCCAGCCGCCTGGCTCTTCATCGGGCCAGACGTAGGCCCGGACGTTGTTGCCTCCCCGGACCCCGCGCCCAGTTTACAGCTCCCCTAACATTTCCCGCCCGGCCCCGCCCGGTCAGGCCCGCCGCCTTCTCGGGGCTGCACCCTCGGGGGCGCGTTTCCGGCTTCTCAGCCACTCAGGGCCCGTTTCCGGCTTCCCAGCCACTCTGCGTACGTGCAACCTGCCCACTGCCCGCGCTCCGACCCTCCCTTCCGTAGATAAGCACCGCCCCCTCTGGGCGCGACTACACCGCTGCGCCCCGGGGAGTGGGCGGGCTTGGAGACGCTCCACTCCAAGCGTTGCAGCTCAGCTGGGTGCCTATCCAATCGAGCGCCGAGCAATCGACCCGACGTTGCCAGGAGACCAGAACTGATTACACGTGCTAGGGGTGTGTTCTGAACCCCCAGGTTCTCCAGACTCTGCTTTTGAGCATGTCCTCAAGTAGAAAAGCATGAATCCACATAACACAACGTTTTGAAATATAGGATTGGGCCAGACGGTGGTGTGGTCCAGGAGTAATTGGGTTTCGATTCTGAAACTCTTGGACCCTATGTGAAGTTTACCTGCTTCCACATCATATGATGTTGGGATTTGTGCAGGTTTTCTTCTTCTCTCTTTGCCTTCCCCTTACCTTTGCACAGACAGTCAGAGTGCTTAGAATGATCATTGGAACCACACCACCTGCTCGGGAGCCAACTTTTTACATTATGCTTATTCGTGTGCATGTGCGGGTGGATGTGTACGTGAAAGCAAATGTGCATGTGGAGGTTAGAGAACAACTTACAGGAATCAGTTCTCTCTTTCCCACATGTAGGTCCCAGGGATCAAAGGATACTCTGTGCCACCTTGTCAGTCTATATGTGGCAATATCTTATACCCTACAATTCACTAATCATATCTAAGTATTTACCCAAAGACATATGCACTAAGTTCCTTGCAACTTTGTTAATAATGATCTATCCCAATATACATCAACCAGTAAATAGTTACACTGAATCACTGTAGTGGAACCCTAGGCAGCATTGAAAAATAAGAAGCTATTTGTGTGTAGGTAGACCTCTAGAAGCTTCCTACACTGAGTAAAGAACATCAGACACAAAAGAGTTCAAGTCTGTATAAAATTCTAGAAAAGGCCAAGACTTTACTAACAGCTCTAATGGTTGCTGCGAGTTAGTGACAGGTAAAGAGATGAAATTGCCTATATAGAGAGACAGACATGAGGGGCCATTTTTTGGATGATGTTTCCATGCCTGTATATGTTTATAAAGATTAATCAAATAGTAAAGTTAAGATTGGTGAGTTTTAGCCAGGCGTTGGTGGCGCACACCTTTAATCCCAGCACTTGGGAGGCAGAGACAGGCGGATTTCTGAGTTCAAGGCCAGCCTGGTCTACAGAGTGAGTTCCAGGAAAAGCCAGGGCTATACAGAGAAACCCTGTCTCAAAAAAAAAAAAAAAAAAAAGATTGGTGAGTTTTGTCATTTGTAAAAACGCATTTAAAAAGTAAAAAGTAGGGCATAGTGGTGCACACACGTAATAAGGATGCAGAGGCAGGAGGACCAGAAGTTCAAGGTCATTCTGGTTTACATAGTAAGTTCCAGACAAACCTGGTGTCTTAGTTAGGGCTTCCATTGCTGTAGAGAGACACCATGACCAAGGCAACTCTTGTAAAAACATTTAATTGGGGCTGGCTTACAGCTTCAGAGGTTCAGTCCATTATCATCAGGATAGAAGCATGGCAGCATCCAGGCAGGCATGGGGCTGGAGGAGCTAAGAGTTCTACATCTTCAGCTGAAGGCCACGGGGAGAAGACTGGCTTCCAGGCAGCTAGGACAAGGGTCTTAGAGCCCATGCCTACAGTGACTCACTTCTTCCAACAAGACCACACCTACTCCAACCAGGCCACACCTCCAAATAGTGCCACTCCATGGGCCAAGCATATTTAAACCACCACACTGGGCTACAAAAGATTCTGGTAAGATGTAGCCCAGCATATAAAGATACTTTCTATATAAGCCTAATGACCTGAATTTGGTCCCTGGAACCCACTCAAGGGTGAAAGGGGAGAGTCAACTCTACAAAGTTGACCTCTAACCTCCATATGTGTGTCATGGTACATGTGCCCCCACACACCATGAATCTATATACATCATGTACCCACACATTTTTTTTTATTTTTAAATAGTTTACATGATGACTCAGCAGATAATGACACTTGCTTCCAAGCCTAACAATTTCAGTTCCTAGAACTCTCTTGGTGGATAGAGAGAACCAACTTGTAAGTTGTGCTCAGAACTCCAAACGCATGGCGTGACGTGTATGCATGTACGTGTATGTGTGCTCGTGCACATACACACATACAAGCAAACCAACTAACAGGGGCTACAAGATGGCTCAGTGGTTAAGATTATATGCTGTTCTTGTAAAGGACCCAACTTAGGTTTCTGGCACCCATGTCCAGTGGCTAACACCCTCCTGTAACTCCAGCTCAAAATGGTCCAACATGTACTTTTGGCCTCAAAGGGCACTGCAATCACAAGCACACATACACTCACACAGACAGATGCACATATGCATAAATAAAAGTACACTTCTTTTTTAATTACTGGGCTGGTGACGCAGCTCAGTGCTAGGGTGCCTGTCTAGCAATTGTGAGACTTGGAGGTCAACCCACCAATGTGTGTGTACTCACAGAGACTACCTACCTTTCTATCCATCTACCTTCTTATCTATCTCTCCTATCTGTAAATCTCTATGTGGAAGTCTTTGTAGACAAAATTAACTTTTTTTAATGTTTAAAAAGAACAGAAAACTGTCAACAGGACAAAATGGCAACCAACAAATTAGGAAAAGATCTTTACCAACTCTACATCCGATAGAGGACTAATATCCAATATATACAAAGAACTCAAGAAGTTAGACTCCAGAGAACCAAATAACCCTATTAAAAATGAGGTACAGAGCTAAACAAAGAATTCTCAACTGAGGAATACTGAATGGCTGAGAAGTAACTAAAGAAATGTTCAACATCCTTAGTCATCAGGGAAATGCAAATCAAAACAACCCTGAGATTCCACCTCACACCAGTCAGAATGGATTAGATTAAAAACTCAGGTGACAGCAGGTGCTGGCGAGGTTGTGGAGAAAGAGGAACACTCTTCCACTGCTGATGGGATTGCAAGCTGGTACCACCACTCTAGAAATCAGTTTGGCAGTTCCTCAGAAAATTGGACATAGTACTACTTGAGGATCCAGCTATACCATTCCTGGGCATACATATACCCAGAAGATGTTCCAACATGTAATAAGGATACATGCCCCACTATGTTCATAGCAGCCTTACTTATAATAGCCAGAAGATGGAAAGAACCCAGATGTCTCTCAACAGAGGAATGGGTACAGAAAATGTGGTACATTTACATAATGGAATACTATTCAGCTATTAAAAACAATGAATTCATGAAACTCTTAGGCACATGGATGGAATTAGAAAATATCATCCTGCCAGGTGGTGGTGGCACACGCCTTTAATCCCACCACTTGGGAAGCAGAGGCAGGTGGATTTCTGAGTTCGAGGCCAGCCTGGTCTACAGAGTGAGTTCCAGGACAGCCAGGGCTATACAGAGAAACCCTGTCTCAAAAAACAAAACAAAACAAAAAAGAAAATATCATCCTGAGCGAGGTAACCCAATCATAAAAGAACACACACTGTATACACTCATTGATAAGTGGATATTAGCCAAGAAGCTTGGAATACCAAAGATACAATTCACAGACCAATTGAAGCTCAAGAAGAAGGAAGACCAAAGTATGGATACTTCAATCCTTCTTAGAAGGGGGAACAAAATACCCATGGAAAGAGATACAGAGACAAAGTGTGGAGCAGAGACTGAAGGAAAGACCATCCAGAGACTGCCCCACCTGAAGATCCATCCCATATACAGTCACCAAACCCAGACATTATTGTGGATGTCAACAAGTGCTTGCTGGCAGGAGCCTGATATAGGTGTCTCCTGAGAGGCTTTGACAGTGCCTGACAAATACAGAGGTGGATACTCTCAGCCAATCATTGGATTGAGCAGAAGGTCCCCAATGGAGGAGCTAGAGAAAGGACCTAAGAAGCTGAAGGAGCTTGTAGCCCCATAGGAGTAACAACAATATGAATCAACCAGTACCCCCCCAGAGATCCCAGGGACTAAACCACCAACCAAAGAGTACATATGGAGGGACCTGTGGCTCCAGCTGCATATGTAGCAGAGGATGGCCTTGTTGGACATCAATGGGAGGAGAGGCCCTTGGTCCTGAGAAGGCTCAATACCTCAGTGTAGGGGAATATCAGGACAGGGAAGCAAGAGTGGGTGGGTTGGTGAACAGGGGTAGGGGGGATGGGATAGGGAGCCTTTGGAGGGGAAACCAGGAAAGAGAATAACATTTGAAATGTAAATAAAATATCTAATAAAAAATAAAACTACACATAAAAAACAGAAAAATATTAATAAATAATACTAAATAATTATGGCTCTTTAAATGTGGTTAGAAACAATATGATCTCTAAATTAGAATGTAAAGGTATGGGAAAAGATTGATAAAGCTTTTCCTTTCTACATGGCAATTGACCTTCACTTAACTTCCCTTCATCTGTCCTTCTGAATCCTGAACTCCTCACACCATTAAACAACCTCATCCACATTAAAGCAACTGCTTCATGGGCAAATTATATTTAGATGAGAAGATATAAATACTGGATCAGAGATTTTAGCTTTGGGCCTCCCTGAGTGTGGAGACTCCTTGAAACCTCTGAACTCAGTAAAAGCTCCTCTTATGGAATGGTGATAAGAAACACTGGCTCCAACACATCCAACATGGATGCTCAGGCAGCTGCAGCATCTGTGTGATGCGAATATGGTGTCTTTGCTCCTGAGCCATTACTTGGCTAAAATGGGGAGGCCCTGAGCAACACCCGGGGTTGCTACAATGATTCCAGATGAAACTCTGCTGTAAAGAATGCAATCTACTTCTAGGTGTAGACAGGACCTTGTCTCCTCTCTTAAGGATTAATCTGATAGGGAAGGGACAAGAATTCTGGAAAGGAAAAGCAAGTCTTCTAAGGCGAATCAGCCTTCCTAGGAGTCTAAACTGTCATTCCTGACTTTCATTTTTCCAAATAATTTGGGGTTTAAAACATAGTCTTAGGGGGCTGGAGAGATGGCTCAGTGGTTAAGAGCACTGACTGCTCTTCCGAAGGTCATGAGTTCAAAT
>NW_022196910.1:11109252-11114147 GCF_008632895.1 Mastomys coucha | reverse complement strand
GAGTTCAAATCCCAGCAACCACATGGTGACTCACAACCACCTGTAATGAGATCTGACGCCCTCTTCTGATGTGTCTGAAGACAGCTACAGTGTACTTAAATAAAATAAATAAATCTTTAAAAAAAAACCATAGTCTTAGTATATATATATATATATATATATATATATATATATATACTCCCTCCAGGATAAACTAGAAGCCACCATCCCCTGCCTCAGTTTCAACTTCTTTTACGTGAATTTGATAATGCCAAATGTGGCTATTGATAATCTTACATGACTACAGGTTTAGTTGTCTTAGAGTTTCTATTGCTGTGAAGAGACACCATGATCTTGGCAATTCTTATAAAGCAAAACATGTAATAGGGATTGGCTGTTGTGTGTAGCTTTTGCTACTCTGTGCCTTAATGCTCTGGGAATGGGCCGTGCTACCCACCCAGAGAATACTGGATTCACAGATAAATACACAGGTACACATGCTGTTCAGTTTCAACCTGCCCCTTTGGCTCAACTGCTGGGTGCTTCCAATCTACCCTGGCTAGCATGCCCTTTCCCAATACACCCAGTTTCGCACTCTAAATCTGCCCTAGCTTCAGCTGCTCAGCCACCTTCAGTCCCAGCTCAACACCCCTGCCTGGAAAAGCTGCCTGTGGCCACTGCCCAAGATCTCACATGGCTGGTTGGATTTTCTCCCTCCAAAGCATGGAGAAAACCTCCTTTTCTCTCTCTTCTTTCCCTCTCTCTCCTGCCTCTACTAGCTTGCTTGCTGGGATTGGAAGTCCCACCTATTCTGCTCAGCTCATTGGCTGCTGGTGTCTTTATTGATGGACCAAGAACCAATTGGGGAACAGGACCTTAGCATCAGCACCACCCCTACAGCTGGCTTACAGTTTCAGAAGTTCAGTTCACTATCCTCATGGCAGGAAGCATGGCAGCGTGCAGGCAGACATGGTCCTGGAGAAGGAGCTAAAAGTTCTACATTTCAATCTGCAGGCAGCAGGAAACTATGTGCCATACTGGGTGGAGTTTGAGCATATGAGACCTCAAAGCCTGTCCCCTTTGCGACATACTCCAAGAAGGCTATGTCTTAGTCAGGGTTTCTATTCCTGCACAAACATCATGACCATGAAGCAAGTTGGGGAGGAAAGGGTTTATTTGGCTTACTTCCACATGGCTGTTCATCACCAAAGGAAGTCAGGACTGGAACTCAAGCAGGTCAGGAAGCAGGAGCTGATGCAGAGGCCATGGAGGGATGTTCTTTAGTGGCTTGCTTCTTTCTCCTGGCTTGCTCAGCCTGCTCTCTTATAGAACCCAAGACCTCCAACCCAGGGATGGCACCACCCACAAGGGGCCCTACTCCCTTGATCACTAATTGAGAAAATGCCCCACAGCTGGACCTCATGGAGGCACTTCCCCAACTGAAGCTCCCTTCTGTGATAACTCCAACCTGTATCAAGTTGACACACAAAACTAGCCAGTACAGGCTATAACTACTCCAAGAAGGCCACGCCTCCTAATGTAGTCACTTTCTATGAGCCAAGCATTCAAACACATGAGTCTTTGGAGACCTTATCTATTCAAACAATCACAGCTATGCTTGGTAGATGCAGCACGTTGTGATACAGATACTTAAGTTATATAGAGAAGAGATAATCGAATACAACCATATTAAATAATCAATTTGTGACTAAATCATACCCAGTAGAATTCTAGCCTAAAATCCTAATATATGGACCCTTGGTATCCCTTGTGGTGCATGATGCAAATTCCAGACCCAGAACTAGAATTACATGTATACCTCTATGTCACAGCCCCAGAAAACCAAAATCCATGAGACATGAAAGATTTTGCAAGGAGAGCCAATCTAAATCCTCTTCTTTCAAGCAGGTGATAAGATAGCTGTCTGGGTGGAAATTTTCCTCTTCCCCAGGGATACCTTGAAATCTAATGAGTTTGACCTTTACTAGTGAGTTCCCTTCCCCTTTGATGAACAGATCCAAGTGAGATGGCACAAACCCAGTTCCAAGTGATCTTGGTGCTGCAGCAAACTTGCATCTCCATCTAACCAGCCTGATGTGAGACATCTTAGGTTGGAGACAAACTTTAGATCAAAACAGATGGTAAAGTTAGCATGTGACTGGTTTTGCTAGAGTTTTATAAATCCTGTACATATTCCTTCCTGCTTTGTAACCTTCCTGGTGAAACATAAAAGAAACATGTATTTACCTCAAATAGGGAAGGAACAGACAGACCTAAGAAAGATTCCACGAGCCCCAGCTTATAAGTAACTTTAATGTTGTTGCTTACAGGAGCATGGGCAACTTGTGAGCAACTGTGCAGTAGAAAAGTCTTACCACTAATCTCAAGCATTTTTCTTTAACCTCTTTTCTTTTTCTTTTTTAAAGTATTATTTATTTGTTTTATATATGAGTACACTGTCACTGTCTTCAGACATACCAGAAGAGGGCATCCATTACAGATGGTTCTGAGCCATCATGTGGTTGCTGGGAATTGAACTCAGGACCTCTGGAAGAGCAGACAGTGCTCTTAACCACTGAGCCATCTCTCCAGCCCCCTTAACCTCTTTTCTTTGAGATGGGATCCAATGCAGCTGAAACTAGCCTTAAACTTGCTCTAGAGCCAAGGCTGGCTTTGAACTCCTGATTTTCCTGTATCTTCCTTCCAAGGATTGTGATTACAGGTATGTGTTAACATGCCTATCTACGTTTCTACATCTCTTTAAGATGGAATCTAAAAATAGTTTCTTGTGACTCCTTCCCTCTTTAAGAAGGAATGTTTTGTCCCATCACCATTGATCTTGCTAAGTGATGTGTGCTCTTCATGTTTCCTTTCCATTACTGTGGCCAAGGCTTCCTGGGATCACTTCAGCCTTTCTGCTGCATGGTGATGCTGCGCATGTCTAGTGTGCAGGAAACAACTATGTCACATTCCCCAGAGAAAAAAAATTATAAGGAAACTCGGTCCAATAGCCTTGAATACTAATAATAAATCTGTAGGTCTGGCTCAAGTCAGTGTATCATTTATGGGCTATGTACATTTCCTCTTTATTATTTTAAAACTCATTAGATTAAAAATATAAAGCAGCTGGGCAGTGGTGGTGTACGTCTTTAATCCCAGCACTTGAGAGGCAGAGGCAGGTGGATTTCTGAGTTCGAGGCCAGCCTGGTCTACAGAGTGAGCTCCAGGACAGCCAGGGCTACACAGAGAAACCCTGTCCCAAAAAACTGAAAAACAAAAACAAATAAGAAACAAAAACAAAAAAAGAAAGAACATATAAAGCATGTGCTATTTGTAATAAGTGGACAGTAGTGAGATCTATGAAAGACAATGATCACACTTCTATACCCAGTGCTGTACTCTCTAGGCAACCAACAACAAAATTTTAGTGTACATCTTTCCACTTCATTTTCTATGTCTGCACAAACATATAAAGGCATGGATGTCACCTGTCACAGTGTTATTCTAACACTCAAGAGACTGAGGAGCTTGAATTGAGGCCAGCCTCAATTCAAGAGAATTCAATTTTGAGATCCTGTTTCAAAAGCAGAAACAAAAATGAATAAATCATGTAAAATTGTTTCATGTTCCTATTGCAAACATTAGTCTGAAATTTTACTTTTTTCTTTGCTTAACACATTTTTATACTTCTGCAAGGACTTACGTATAGCATATGTAGACATACTTACGTTATTTTTAGTAATGACATGAATCTGCATTAGTCTTGTCCTTATGGAGAAGTACTCAGACTGTGTCTCCTGTCTCTTCCTCGCTCTACTCCCTTGAAACAGAACCTAAGGATAACCCTAGCCCTTATTTTTCATTTTTGTTTGTTTTTTGAGACAGGGTTTCCCTGTGTAGCCTTGGGTATCCTGAAACTCACTCATAGACCAGGCTGGCCTCGAACTCACAGATATCCACCTGCCCCTGCCTCCTGAGTGCTGGGACCAAAGGTATGCACCACCCCCAGCCACCAGCCTCTCTTTACTAGACACAGTCTCACAGGTTGCCCTGATGGGCTTTGACTCACTCTGCAGCTTTAGGCAGGCCTTGAACTTTCTTTGCTTTTTGAAGATTTATTTTATTTTTAAAATCGCAGTTATTTCTTTTATATATTTTTTGAGATTAAAATATAGTCACACGACTTCCCCTTTCCTTCCCTCCTTCCAACCCTTCCCATACATACCTCCTCGATCTCTTTCAAATTTATGGCCTCTTTTTCATTACTTGTTGAAACACACATATATGTCTATTATAAACACATATATTCCTCAACACATAAATCAGACTCGCTAACACAACTGTCTAAACATGAGCAGAACAAGGACAAACAGCCACAGACACGCTAATGTGGGCGGGGAGAGCTCACGAAGCCTCAGCCCTACTGGGAACTAAGGGTCACTAAGGATGCTGACAGCAGAGAAAAGCACAATAATTGGTTATCCAATTCCACGTGGTCAGCCCGGAAAACACCTACAGGTAGCATTATATAGGCCTTGAACTTGTTTTGTAGTCCTCCTGCCAAACCTCCCAGAGCAGCTGGGATTACAGGGATGCAGTCCCGGGCACAGCCCTGGGACTGCAGGGATGCAGTCCGGGGCATAGCCCTGGTCTCCTTATTAATTCACTACAAATGCTGTGCTCAGTGTGTATCTGTAGTTACGTAGAAAACTATAGTGATGCATTTCTTTCTGGGGGCCGAAACCGTCAGCAGTTCTGGATCAAAGGCGGTGGCATAATAAATATGCTGTGAATTATAATCATCCCTTCCCCAAACAGTGATTTATGCTTCCACCCTCCCCCAAGTCCTCAACATGGGCAGCAGTTGTTAGTTGGCCTTTACCTGTTTTTATTTTATTTTATTTTATTTTATTTTA